>NC_086449.1:43934909-44234909 GCF_028390025.1 Pseudophryne corroboree | reverse complement strand
CTTCCTCCAGTCTGGAAATCACTGCTCGGAGAGAGTCCATCTTGAATTTGAATTTTTTTAGGTAAAGATTAAGGGACTTTAGATTCAGAATTGGTCTGACCGAACCGTCCAATTTCGGGACCACAAACAGGCTTGAATAAAAGCCTTCTCCCTGTTGTGACGGGGGAACCCTGATAATGACTTGATTTAGACACAACTTTTGTATTGCATCGCTTACAACCTTCCTGTCCGGAAGAGAAGCTGATAAGGCCGATTTGAAAAATCGGTGAGGGGGCACGTCTTGAAACTCCAGTTTGTACCCTTGGGACACTATTTCTAAAATCCATGGGTCCAGGGCCGAACGAGCCCAGAATTGACTGAAGAGCTTGAGACGTGCCCCCACCAGTGCGGACTCCTGCAGAGGAGCCCCAGCGTCATGCAGTGGATTTGGCAGAAGCCGGGGAGGACTTCTGCTCCTGGGAACCGGCCACGGCCGGAGATCTTTTACCCTTTCCTTTTCCTCTATTGGCAAGGAAGGAATAACCTCTGCCTTTTTTGTATTTATTTGACCGAAAGGACTGCATCTGAAAGTGGTGAGCTTTCTTTTGTTGTGGAGGAACATAAGGCAAAAATGACGACTTACTCGCAGTAGCTGTAGATACCAAATCAGTGAGACCCTCACCAAACAAGACACTACCTTTATATGGGAGAGACTCCATAGCTTTCTTAGAGTCCACATCAGCATTCCATTGATGAATCCACAATGCTCGTCTAGCTGAAATTGCTAAGGCATTGGCTCTTGATCCCAAAATGCCAATATCTCTCGCCGCCTCCTTTAGGTAGGCCGCAGCGTCCCTGATATAACCTAGAGTTAACAGGATGCTATCCCGATCTAGGGTATCTATATCAGATGACAAGTTATCTGCCCATTTTTCAATAGCAGTACTCACCCACGCCGATGCAATGGTTGGTCTGAGCAGCGTACCTGTGGCGACATAAATTAATTTTAACGTAGTCTCCTGTCTACGATCTGCAGGATCCTTAAGGGCTGCTGTGTCAGGAGACGGTAAAGCCACCTTTTTAGACAACCGCGATAGAGCCTTGTCCACAATGGGAGATGATTCCCACTTATCTCTATCCCCAGAGGGGAACGGATACGCCACCTGAATCCTTTTGGGAATCAGAAACTTTTTGTCAGGATTTTCCCACATTTTTTCAAAAAAGGTATTTGGTTCATGAGAGGGCGGAAATGTTACCTCAGTTTTCTTTCCCTTAAACATGCAGACCCTAGTATCAGGAAGAGCAGGGTCCTCCGTGATATGTAACACTGCTTTTATTGCCACAATCATGTACTGGATGTTCTTTGCCAATTTTGGGTCTAATTTGGCATCACCATAGTCGACACTGGAGTCAGTGTCCGTGTCGGTATCTGCCAACTGAGCAAATGAACGTTTATGTGACCCCGAAGGGGTCTGGACCTGTGATAACACATCCTCCACAGATTTCTTCCATGCCTGGTTCTGAGATTCAGGTTTATCTAATCTCTTATTAATAAGAGCCACATTAGCATTCAAGGCATTCAACACATTTACCCATTCAGGAGTCGGCGGTGCCGACAGGGTCACTCCCACAGCCGTTTCTGTCCCTACCACAGTCTCCTCCTGGGAAGAGCACTCAGCCTCAGACATGCCGACACACGTGTACCGACACCACAGACACGCTGGGCAAATAGGGGACAGACCCACAGTAAAGCCTGTCAGAGAAACACAGAGGGAGTTTGCCAGCTCACAACCCAGCGCTCAATCCCAGATCTGAAACTCTAATATAAAGCCCCAGACCCAGTAGCGCTTTTACATCTACACCAAATGATGTGCCCCCCCCCCCCCCCCCCCCGTTTTGCACCCTGGTACTTGTACAGCAGTGTTTGGAGGAGAGGACCAGCATCTCTGCAGCTTCTGTGAAGAGAAAATGGCGCTGGTGAGAGCTGTGAGGGCTAAGCCCCACCCCCTTAATGTCGCGCTTCAGCCCCGTTATTTTCTTAATATGTAATACTGGCAGGGGTTCGGATATCGTGCCCCGGCACTCCAATCCACTCTTGCCAGCCTTAAAATGAGGAATTTATACTGCCCAGGGCGCCCCCGCGCCCTGCACCCTGTAGTGCCTCTGTGTGTGTGGGAGCATGGCGCACAGCGCGATCGCTGTGCGGTACCTCAGAAAGCCATCACTGAAGTCTTCTGGTCTCCTTCTACTCACCTGTCTTCTGACTTCTGGCTCTGCAAGGGGGGTGACGGCGGGCTCTGGGAGTGAACCCCTAGGCGTACCTAGTGATCAAACCCTCAGGAGCTAATGGTGTCCTGTAGCCAAGAAGCAGAGCCTTTAAACTCATTAGAAGTAGGTCTGACTTCTCTCCCCTAAGTCCCACGATGCAGGGAGACCGTTGCCAGCAGTCCTCCCTGAAAATAAAAAACCTAACATAAAGTCTTTTCAGAGAATCTCAGTTGAGCTCCTCTGGAGTGCATCCAGTCTGCCTGGGCACATTTCTAAAACTGAGGTCTGGAGGAGGGGCATAGAGGGAGGAGCCAGTTCACGCCTCTTAAAAGTCTTAAAGTGCCCATGTCTCCTGCGGATCCCGTCTATACCCCATGGTTATTGAAGTGTCCCCAGCATCCTCTAGGACGTATTAGAAATCTTGATCCAAAATTGAAAGCGAAAAACTTGAGGGTGATTTTGGCAAAACCAAAACATGAAGATGATTGAGAGCCAAAGAAAATGAGGTGGGGTAGAGGAATAGCAGGTGGATATGTAACTTATAACGTAGAGGGGGTAAGAGGTAATAGGGTGCTAAGGGGGAGGGGTGTGTGTGTGTGATGAGCCAGATCAGGGCGAGAACGTACACAGAAGTGGTAGATCTATTATTGTTGAGGAACCAGTAATATTTTCCACTAATTCTTGTATTAAGGGGGAGGAGGAGGGGGGGGGGGGGGGGGGGGGGGGGGCGGTCGGCCAGCTCCCAATGGTGCACAAGTCATGGAAAGTGCCAATAAGAGGCAAGGACTGCAGTTAATGGATACTGTGGATAGATCCTGCAGACGTCTGAGTACTGAGCATGCCCCATAAATAGAGAAATCGGTGACTGCGCATGCACAGAACCGGGCGTACGCACGCGGATGGAGTTTGCTAGCACAATGAGGTTTTCTGCGTGGTAACAATGTGGTCGCATGGAACTGACCCATCTCATGGGCACTGCGCAGGCGTATCAGCTGACTGCTATGCTGGTTCATAGAGAGCAGAAGCTGATGGGACGCCTGTTTCTGACAGATCTTTTTATATCCGGCTGATGCAAGTCCCATTACTAATGATGGTGGCTGCCGATCGGAATACAGCGGGCGGGATGCACTAATATTGGCGGGCTGGTTCTCGCATTACCATAAGGTAGTATGGTGATGCGGACAGTGGGAAAGGTGCAGTGTATAAGTCAGCAGGGTGCTGCGGACGGTGGGAAAGGTGCAGTGTATAAGTCAGCAGGGTGCTGCGGATGGTGGGAAAGGTGCAGTGTATAAGTCAGCAGGGTGCTGCGGATGGTGGGAAAGGTGCAGTGGATAAGTCAGTTAGGTGCTGCGGATGGTGGGAAAGGTGCAGTGGATAAGTCAGTAAGGTGCTGCGGATGGTGGGAAAGGTGTAGTGGATAAGTGAGTATGGTGCTGTGGACGGTGGGAAAGGTGCAGTGGATAAGTCAGTAGGGTGCTGTGGACTGTGGGAAAGGTGCAGTGGATAAGTGAGTATGGTGCTGTGGACGGTGGGAAAGGTGTAGTGGATAAGTCAGTAGGGTGCTGGGGATGTAGGGAAAGGTGCAGTGGATAAGTCAGTAGGGTGCTGGGGATGTAGGGAAAGGTGCAGTGGATAAGTCAGTAGGGTGCTGGGGATGTAGGGAAAGGTGCAGTGGATAAGTCAGTAGGGTGCTGTGGACTGTGGGAAAGGTGCAGTGGATAAGTCAGTATGGTGCTGGGGGCGTAGGGAAAGGTGCAGTGGATATGTCAGTAGGGTGCTGCGGACAGTGGGAAAGGTGCAGTGGACAAGTCGGTAGGGTGATGCGGACAGTTGGAAAGGTGCAGTGGATAAGTCAGCTGGGTGCTGTGTACGGTGGGAAAGGTGCAGTGTATAAGTCAGTAAGGTGCTGCGGATGGTGGGAAAGGTGCAGTGAATAAGTCAGTAGGGTGCTGCGGATGGTGGGAAAGGTGCAGTGAATAAGTCAGCAGGGTGCTGCGGATGGTGGGAAAGGTGCAGTGGATAAGTCAGTAGAGTGCAGTGGATAAGTTAGCAGGGTGCTGCGGACGGTGGGAAAGGTGCAGTGGATAAGTTAGTAGGGTGCTGCGGATGGTGGGAAAGGTGCAGTGGATAAGTTAGTAGGGTGCTGCGGATGGAGGGAAAGGTGCAGTGGATGAGTCAGCAGGGTGCTGCAGATGGTGGGAAAGGTGCAGTGGATAAGTCAGTAGAGTGCAGTGGATAAGTTAGCAGGGTACTGCAGATGGTGGGAAAGGTGCAGTGGATAAGTTAGTAGGGTGCTGCGGATGGTGGGAAAGGCTCCGCAGATAAGTCAGACTCAGGATAAGGTCCTATTTGTGTCCATGTAAAATTCCCATTTTATTAGTTTACTGCACAGTTTCAGAATGTGTTAAGTCATTGTTTTTAATCTACCGAAGCTGAAGATGTTCTTATCTTGCTGAAATATCATTACTGAAATACATCATGATCAATTAATATGACAAACCACACCTGAATTCCTCACACTTGGACAGGACAAGGTGATTTATCAAAGCTTGGAGAGAGATAACGTTAAGAGAGATAAAGTACCAGCCAATCCGCTTCAAACTGCCTTGATACAGACTGTGAAAAATGACAGGAGCTGAGTGCCCGATACTTCATCTCTCTCCAAGGTTTGATGAATCTCCCCATAATGAGATCATGTAAAGAACTGCAGCAGGCATGTTCTAGAATTTGGAGAACGTAGATAACAGCAACAGCCTCCGTATGTACTATGGTCTATTTCTTCAGCAGGGTGAGTGGAGGATCCTATACAGCGGTCAAGCAGACTCGTTTAACCTTAGGACCGCAGGATATTAATGTACAACTATGACATTATCTCAGACATGCCACATCCTCTTATCCACAGAGCTACACAAAGACCTTCCACCACAGCCGTTATGCCGCTGTCGATCAGACAGAATGATGCAAAGAATACCTGAGCAGGGAGACCGATGAGGGCAGAGGTTCCCAACCCCAGTCCTGCAGTACAACCAATAGGCCATGTTTTGTGGACTTCTTTAACCATGCACAGGTAAGACTCCATTTTGCTGAGTGAGTAATTATCCCACCTGCTTCGGTAGACAGGAATCCTCAAAACATGACCTGTTGGGGATACTCTAGGGTTGACTTTGAGAACCGCTGGTGTGGAGGGAAAATGTTTGCTATAACTAAGACATTTCATGGTCCAGAACTTGGCTTGTGCGACACCTAGGACCATATGTGTCTCATTATACTTTATTGATACCATGCTCACCACTTTGGCATCACAACTGGCCAAAAAACATCCTACACTGAAGGTCCTTTATCCAGGGGTGGATTAGCAAAGAAAGGGCCCATGTACAGGACCGTCTTAGCAGTGTAGTCCCCTGGGCAAAGCAATGCACTGTGGTCCCTACCCATCCTCCAGCAGTAGGGGTGGGGGGTGTTATCAGTGGCAGCTTTGATGTCCCGTAGGGGGCGCTCTATCTTTCGTTCATCATGAACCTGGAGCAGTAATTTCTGCTAATTACTCATTTACTGCACAGATGGTGGGAGATGGGGCAGGAGGGAGAACACTAAAATGTAGAAGGAGGCATGGGACTGAATGAAGGGACCACGTTACATGACTTCCAAGGTGGTAGGGGGTGTTTAATACATCGGGGAGGAGTGGATAGTGGAGTGGAGTTAATATTCATAATTTTCCAGTGGGAGGGCAGCTTGCTTGACTGCAGATATCTCCAGTTCCTGGAACTAGATTTCTTAGCTTTCAGTGAGATAAAAAAAAAAAAACTAGAGTCTCACCTCTCAGTAGCTACTGGGGATTAGGGGATCAGAGTTCAGGAGTCAGAGCAATCCACCAACGAAAATATAAAACTGCGTACCAGGCGTGAGGAGCTGGAGAAGGGACCAGCTGCTGGAAGGCTGATATGTCTGGTTCTGGGCATAGTAGAGACAAGCTGCCGGTGTCCTCCGACAGTCCTAGATTTTGGAGTATACCATCAGAAAAACTCTAAGTCAGACAGAACCCCAGATATCTGGCTGGGAAGAGCAATTAACAGGCTTGTGGCCTAATACTTCTGAGGCCCTTGCCCATGTACGGTCTCTTTATGTGCCCATCCTCTCTGGCCACAGTCTACTGCGCATGTGCAGGTCTCCAAGAAGATGGTGCCCGAGCCATATTCCCAGTGATATTTCTACTATGCATGCACAAATCACCGGGTAAATGGCCGACACAGTATTTTTACAGTGACTTGCAGCGCCGCAGTGGTACTCGGGAGAGATAAGTATTAAACATGGGTACAGTGTGAGCCCCTGTGGACCCAAGGGCTTGTGTGCCCATTATAGAGATGCCGCTGCCTTTAGCCATTAATGGTATCTGACAGGCAGATAACCCATTGCCCTTTGTATACTGCATTGAGATGGACATCATCGCTGGCAGCGGCAGTGCGGGTATCTACTTGCTCTTGTGATTGCGAAGTTCAGAAAATGTGGCACTGGCCGTATGCCCATTATAAAATGCCTGACGAGTACTATTGCCAAGCCAACACAAATGTCTCTGCTTATATAGAACCATTACATCATCCTCCTAATATGCACATCAAGATACAGTCATCTGGCTCCTATACACATATATATATATATATATATATATATATATATATATAGGTAATTCAGAAAGTAAAGACTGTTTGCCTTGTAAAAAAAAAAATTTTGTTAATTTTTTTTTATTATTTTAATCATAGAGTTTCTGATTCGGCAGCAATGATATGCTAATGAATCATCCACTGTCTTAAGCACAAACACGCCCACTGCCGGCATCTCAAATCCGCCGCCCACATATATAAGCGGAAACATTTGATGCACATCAGTCTCACCATCAGACCTCTGTGCAACCCTGGTGGTCATTCCGAGTTGTTCACTCGCTAGCAGTTTTTAGCAGCCGTGCAAACGCTATGCCGCCTCCCACTGGGAGTGTATTTTAGCTTAGCAGAAGTGTGAACGAAAGGATCGCAGAGCGGCGGCATAATTATTTTGTGCAGTTTTAGAGTAGCTGCAGACCTACTCAGCGCTTGCGATGACTTCAGACTGTTCAGTTCCTGTTTTGATGTCACAAACACGTCCTGCGTTTGCCCAACCATGCCTGCATTTTTCCTGGCACGCCTGCGATTTTTTGAACACTCCCTGAAAACGGTCAGTTGACACCCAGAAACGCCCACTTCATGTCAATCACTCAGCGGTCAGCAGTGCGACTGAAAAGCTTCGCTAGTCCTTGTGTGAAACTACATCGTTCGTTGTAATAGTACTTCGCGCATGCGCAGAAGTGCCAATTTTTTACCTCATCGCTGCACAGCGAACGAATGCAGCTAGCGATCAACTCGGAATGACCACTACTATGTTGTCACAGACTGGGCGCTTCTCCAACTGCAACCAAATTTGCAGTGACTGACCGGGAACGCCCAGAAAACGGTCCCGACACACCTGCATTTTTCTAGCCACCCTCGTTACCTACCTGTCACTCACTTTGCAAATAAATCCTCTGTGTGTTGCCAATTGCTAATCATTCACTGCACATTGGCAAAAGAATGCATCCACTGCATCTGACATCGATGTTGCGTGCACCTGGTAATCAGTACCTTTGTCTTTTTCTCTACCTAGTCTCCACCTTCATGTAAGCATTTATCATATCTGTCCACAAGGTTTAGAATCCCCTTGTTGTGTCACTGTCAGCTTCAACGCATCATCACTTCCAAAACATTTTGCTGCCAAAGAACTCTTTGAGCTTAGTGAAAGGGGGCAAATCGCTTGGAGGAAGGTCCGGACTACAGGGTGGAAGAGCAGAAACCTCCCACCCAAAACTGGCAAGTGAGGGGCGGGCTGGTCGATTAATTGATGATACGTTCACTTCCTGCGTATTCAAAAATCGAATAACGCTCTGCGCTTCACAGGGGGATGTATCGTGGGGTTCTATTTAACAATGCACAACATCACCAAAAATAACCATAACCGCACGCCACTCACCGAGCATTTAGATAACAGGCTAGGGAGACCGGCCGACCATGGATTGGGGAGGGTGAATGACCTGCGAAGCAGAAACAGTCTTTATTTTCTGAATCACCCATGTATTAGTAATGCATTAGTAATTTTATCATTAGTAATTTTAATTAGTAATTAGTAATTTAATTAGTAATTAGTAATTTTTAACATTAGTAATGTTATCCGGATAGATGCCAGAGCCCACATTCTGGCACAACATTTAAGATGTTTTGCCGTCAGAATTTGGCCTTACGGTATGTTACTGGCTTCTGACTCCTGCACTCAAGGAGTCCGTATTGTAATGACATCCGTGCTTGTGTACAGGTGATTGGTGCCTGGTCATTTTGATACAACCATCTCAATTATGGGTATCCTTAAAAGATTGGGGGAGATGCATCAAAACTTGGAGAGCGAAAAAGTGGAGACAGATAAAGCACCAGCCAATCAGCTCATTTTACAAGTTGTGTTTGATACATTGTGCCCGTACCCCTGTCACCCACTGCCTCTCCCTTTCACCCTCTCTCTGTCACCCACTGCCTCCCCCTGTCACTCACTGCCTCTCCCTTTCACCCTCTCTCTATGTGACCCACTGTTACCCACTGCCTCTTTCTTTCACCCTCTCTCTCTCTGTCACCCACTGCCTCCCCCGTCACTCCCTGCCTCTCCCTGTCACCCTCTCTCTATGTGACCCACTGCCTTTCCCTTTCACCCTCTCTCTCTGTCACCAACTGCCTCCCCCTGTCACTCACTGCCTCTCCCTTTCAACCTCTCTCTATATGACCCACTGTCACCCACTGCCTCTCCCTTTCAACCTCTCTCTATGTGACCCACTGTCACCCACTGCCTCTCCCTTTCACCCTCTCTCTCTGTCACCCACTGCCTGTCCCTTTCACCCTCTCTCTCTCTCTGTCTGTCACTCACTGCCTCTCCCTGTCACCCTGTGCCTCCCTCTGCCTACCACTGTCACCCTCTGCCTTTCTGTGTCAACTTCTGCCTCCCCCTGCTTTATGCTGTCACCCTCTGCCTCTTCCTGTCACCCATTGCCGGGTGGCATATAGTGAACTTGGATTGAGGTGGGGAGGGGGGCCAAAATTATATTATTGCACCTGGGCCCGCCACTTACAAGTTCTGCTACTGGTTTGATAAATGAGAGTTGTTGATTAGTTGGTACTTTATCTCTCTCCAAAGCTTTGATACATTTCCCCCCTGGACTGTTAAAGAGACTTGAGGACAGGAGTTGGGTATTACTACCTTACATTTTCAAAGTCATTGCTACAGCCACATACAGCAGGATAAACGTCATCAACCAGTTGTGTTAATAATCTACACCAGGAGTAGGCAGTCTATGGCACTCCAGCAGCTGTGGAACTACACATCCGATCATGCCCTAACTGTAAATCTATGTCAGAGCATGCTGGGAGGTGTAGTTCAACTGCAGCTGGAGTGCCACAAGTTGCCTACCCTTTGTCTACACTGTATAATTATCAACTGCAGATGTATAAATATAAGGGCCGCCAACAAGGGGCGGCGTCCAGGACAGGAGTCCCAGGCCCGACAGGTCCCAGGGGCCCGTGGCTAGAGTTGTATGGGGGGCATTTCCAGCAGATTATGAGCTCCGAGTGACACAGGAGGTGCTGGAGTGACACAGGAGGGGTCTGGCTACATGAGGGGGCCAGAGGGGTACTTGAAAGGGCTGCAGTGACACACGAGGAGAGCTGGATTGTATTATGCAGAACTGGCATTTTCAATGTATTTCATGTGGATATGACATTTTCAATGTTTTTTATGCGGTACTGGATTTTTCAATATATTTTATGTGGGGGGGCGGGGGGGGCTGCCTTTTTTTTCAGTCCCGGTCCACGCTTTTTCTGATGGTAGCCGTGAGAGTGGTCGCAATAGTGGAACTTGAGTATTGGCCCTCTGGAGGTTGCAAGCGGCTTGTGCACGATTTGTGTGAAATGTCCCTGCAATGTCGCTGACCTTATATCAGGAGCACAGGGAACATGCACAGGAAGAGGCTTCTAAACTATAGCTAATACCGTACCAGGGTACTCATTCAGCATCATTGGCGTATCTATAATGGGTGGCCCTCTCGGCAGTGCAATAGAGTCTGAACACTAGGGGGAACAAACTCTATTGCGACTGCTGAAAACTCCGGAAACGTGGCACGGCGGCCATTTTTCCAGAGATTTGCCCATGCTCATTAGGAAAATCTTCGGGAAAATGGCCACCGCACCGTTTTCCCGGAGGCCTACGCATGCGCAATAGAGTCTGTGCTCAGACTCTATTGCCGCTGCGGAGAAGGATGGTGCCGCCAGGGTACTCCGGAGAGGTAAGTATTAATACCTTGTGCCTCGGTCAGAGAGGAGGAGGCCCCTGATGCAGAAGACTGCACACAGGCCTCCTCCTGTCTTAAAAAGCTCCTGTTCAGCGTGGAACGCTAACTTGCAAATATGCAAAGTGGCCGATCATCAGCAGACGGCGCATGCACGTAGGACGATTTGCGATTGCTGTGCATTTGCAGCCTCAGTGAGATGCGTTGGAAATTGATTGACAGGAAGTGACCGTTTGTGGGAGGACACATGGCATTTGTGGGGAGTGGTTTGGGAAAACATTGTTTTTGGGGTGTGCATCTGACATCGGCTGCGATCACTTGCGATTAAAAATATGGCGCCAGTGCAACTGCATACGCAGTGAGTTTCTGCGTATGGATTGAAATTCTGCGAATGCATATGGTCGGCGTCTTTTACCATTTCACTCAGGGCGGATCTCTTTATGGGGGTAATTCCAAGTTGATCGCAGCAGGAAATTTTTTTAGCAGTTGGGCAAAACCATGTGCAGTGCGGGGGGGGGGGGGGGGGGGGCAGATATAACATGTGCAGAGAGAGTTAGATTTGGGTGTGGTGAGTTCAATCTGCAATCTGAATTGCAGTGTAAAAATAAAGCAGCCAGTATTTAACCTGCACAGAAACAAAATAACCCACCCAAATCTAACTCTCTCTGCACATGTTATATCTGCCCCCCCTGCAGTGCACATGGTTTTGCCCAACTGCTAAAAAAATTTCCTGCTGCGATCAACTTGGAATTACCCCCTACATCTGATTTTAGCAGTAGCAGTTTTTAGACAATTGCAATGTCAGTCTCAATAGCGATCCATGCTGAATGAGGACCCGGCATGTAGTCACTTTTTGTGTTGTGTCGCCACCTGGTGGAAATAAATGGTAATCATGATGAAGACCTAAAGGACTTGATTCATCTTCAGCGTGCAAATGGGCGCCATCGACGTGATTGCAATTTAATTGCAACCGCATCGCTGCCCTCTACATAATAAGGGATGCCCTCTGCCTGCGCAGCCTGAAGGCAGACGCGGTGTGGCCATCTTAACTGTTGCTGCGACCGTGTGTGATGTCAAGTGGCTGCCCCGAAAACGGTCCAGACCCGCCTGCGTTCCGGACACACCGTCCCTGCAGTGCCGCGTCTCCGCCTCCCACCTCCCTGCGAACATCATTGAGATGCAAACACATCTCGCGGCTGTGCACGTGCAGAACAAGTGCAAATAGTGTCATTAGGCCCCGCCCCTTCACAGGGAAAATTGCTAGATTGTTGGAATTTATATAGGGGCGGGGGCTACAATGATGCGATTAGCATATAATTGCGTCATTGTATCCCCACCCCTATGCAGATCTGAACCAATTTAGCAATGACGCTATTTGTTTGGCCCCGCCGAATGCGAGAGGGATGCCTACTCTTCCGGGGCCGCGGGGGACTACACAAGATTCTGATGCCGGGATCCCGGCTGTTAGATGGCCACAAGATACCGATGCCGGGATCCCGGCTGTTAGATGGCCACAAGATACCGATGCCGGGATCCCGGCTGTTAGATGGCCACAAGATACCGATGCCGGCATCCCGGCTGTTAGATGACCGGCGGGGTGGGCTATTCAGCATTCAGGATCCCGACCGCCGGTCACATAACCGCATCCCTCGCAACCACATATCATAGATTGATGGTTAGACTGAGAACTGCTTCGCATCACCGGTAAAAGTTCTTGACGCATTTGAAACAAAGAAATCGTCTACGTTATTTTTGGGTACATTTTCCACTGTTTTTTCTTTCACATTTTCAGGATTGATAACATCACACACTATTTAGGGCATCTTAGTGTCAGCAGAGGCGACTGCTGGCGTCGGTGGAATGTCAGCGTGTCCGGAGAGGCAGTGATTGTAGCGCAGGTGACAGAGTTTAGTAGAGGATGTTTACCCGACTACTTCCACCTGTTAGGAAAGCAATGTTCTTTTCCCTTCCCACGCAAGAACATCACGTCTCAGGTATTTAGCGCATTTATCACTGAAGAACTGCTGATGACAGGGCTTTCATACATAACGGAACATAATTCCCTCAAAGCGCTGTTGTATTTGTTACCCGGCACAGAAAACTCCAGAATAGCATTTCTTTGGACCTATCTGTTTAGAAACGTATAATTTCCTGAGAAGGAACATTAAACCTATGGAGAAGCTAAACGTTCCGGAGAATGTTCTTTTTTTGACTGCTTGCGGGATTTCAGCAGGACCCCGGGAACTGAAAATGATCTCAGATTACATTAATCTCCACTATGTTTTTTAAGCCTGGCAGTAAAATTCGTATCATCATGCCTCCTGCTGATTGGTTGGCTTAACATGACCCTGGATACCGCCTACTGTAAAGCCTCACATGCCCCTCCTGTTGTACCTGTTGCCAGTGACCTAGCAAGAGGGACAGCAACTTCACCAGGACCTGTGGATTCAGGAGGCCCAACCGTGACCCAAATAAAATAGGCAGACCTTTTTTCTCAAACCAGAAGCATGAGCATGGGCCGTTTACCAGTCTTCGCCCCCTGCAATTACCCGGACAAGTTCTCCACCGCCTTCAGTATAGGTTCATATAAAGAAAATAGATAGAGTGCGCTGTCAGGAAGCTGCTGGTGTATGAGGTGGTAAATCCTCAATAAAATAGATAAACAATACAGATAGTGGTCACCAGCGCTAGGTTGTATGAAATAAAAATGATACTCTGATTTAAAACAAACTCAGGACGGTAGGTAATGTTGAAAGAAATATGTAATAAATTTAATAAAAGTAATATTTTTAAAAATCACAATGCCTAAAACATCATAGTTAAAAGTTAAATGATCATATAAAGTGGCACATCCACATACACCCTCAATACAGGTTTGATCATACCCCGGCTAGGACTTCCTCTGGAATTAGGTCCATGAGCTTATTTTAGGAGAATTTGATGAAAGCAGTGGAGTGATGGAATGTCCCTTTTAAGCATACCAATGCAGGCGTTTCAAGCGGATAGGGAAATCTCCAATTTCTCCTCAAATGGAAGTGTCCAGGGAAATGCTGTCCAATTAGTGCCGTAAGGGTAATGAAGATGAAAAAAGTCCAGCGATGTTGAGGGTTATTTTGAGGATGTGTCCGGCAGACTCTAACTCAACGCGTTTTGCTGGTGTTGACACCCAGCTTCCTCAGGAGTGAATGTTAGAGTGCTGTCCTTGGGCTCCTTATAAACCCTGGGCAATTTGATAAAATTCTAGGCACCTGATAAACAATTTTTTCAACAAAAACCTGACCGTCCAAAAGTAGAAAAATAATACACTGTTCATGTTAATATTGGTCTCACATGTGTATATTTTATTTTATATCTAAAAACGAGTATTAGAAAGTATTTAAAAATATATCTTTATTTTGAATATAGTTTCCTACTAGTCCGGTCATGTGACTGAAATTGGTCACATGATCCGTTTGTTGTAACTGATAGGTCCTTACAGGTCAGATGGCTAGTCTGACCCAAATCGTCATTCTGCTTTGTTGGTGCGCATGCGCCAGGCGCGCACACGCCCGCACTCGCCACGTAAAACCGGCGGCCCCCACCACGTTGCGAGGCGCGTGACATCGATACACGTGACTGATCACGTGATCGGAGTCACAGCGTCGCTCCATGGCAACAGGCCGCACTGAACATAGCGAGCACGGACCGCACACGGCTCGCGCATGCGCACCAACCCGACGGCAGCAACCAATTCAAATAGATAAAGCAACTGTAAACATATAAACATATAATAATGGGTCTACCAAACTATGATGTATACTGATGATCATTTAATTGAAGCACAAGCTATAGATGCATTCATGTTAATCAGTAATATTGAAAACATGCAATAATGTTCAAAGTCATTTACTTGTGAAGTTACACACTTGTCTTTGAAGAATGTTATTAGTAATACATTAATACCTGCAGGTGGTGATAAACTACTCATTATTATGAGTCACATAAAAAAAGAGAGAGAAGGGGCAATGAGAAAACAGTTCTGAAAGGGTAAAGGACATAAAAACAAATGAGAATCATTATTTGTATACTGACACGATATAAATAGGGAGGAACAAAGGATAAGGGAAGAGAATGCATTTTATAATATTTAAACTACAGAATTGAGTTCTATTGTCTCATTGAGTCCGTCAGGGTGTAATGAGTTACATTTCAACATCCAGTAGACCTCCCTATTGCATAATTTTCTAAACCGATCGCCACCTCTCACTGTGGGTGCGATATATTCTAAGCACACAATGGAAAGGCTACTGGGGTCATTAGAATGCATATCATTAAAGTGTCGAGAGACACTATGTGTAGTACAATTCTTCAATATATTGCGACGATGTTCCATAAACCTCGTGTGAAGTGATCTTGTAGTTCTTCCTACATAACATAGGTTACAGCCACATTTCAGAAGGTAGATTACAAATTTTGAGTCGCAGTTCGTAAAAGATTGTAATATATATTCCTCATTATTAGATGGTAACTGTACGGATGTCGTTTTTCTTGGCATGTAAGAACACATAGTACATCTTGTTTTACCGCATCTGTAAAAACCAGGCGGTCTCTGTTTGAGCCAACTTTGATTAGGAGTTTTAACATTTATTTTATTCATTCTTAGATGGCTCGGTGCTAGAATAGTTTTTAGTGTTTTGTTTTTCTTATAAATCACTAATGCATTACTTGGTAATAATTTTCCAAGGATGTTGTCCTGTCTAAGAACTTTGTAATTACGAGTAATGATAGCTTTAATTTGTCCCGAGCATCTATTGTATTTGCTAATAAAAGCGCACTGTCTATCCTCTATTACCTTTTGATTTTGATGGTCCTGAGGGAATTTTTGGCCCTTTTGCTTAGTCAGAAGGTCATTTCTATCCATACCAGAGACTTCTTTTAGGGCTTGTGCCAGCATAGTTTCAGGATACTCCCTCCTTCTAAATGATTCAATCATAGTGTTGGCTTGTGTATAGAAAGTTTCGATTTCTGTACAATTACGTCTCAACCTCATTAGTTGTCCCTTTGGGATGTTACGTTTCCAGGGAGCATAATGGGCACTTTTGTAATGCAAATATGAATTGGTATTCATGGTTTAATATAATTAGAAGTAATTATTCTGTCATTTACTGCTCTAAGGGTCACATCCAAGAAGTCAACACCTTCCTGACTATAAGTGGAAGTGAAAGATAAATTGTAGTGATTAGAATTAAGGGTAGATACAAAGGAAGAAGCCGAAGAAAAATCCCCGTCCCAAATAATAAAAAGGTCATCTATATAACGGCCATAGAAAACCAGGTTCGCGTCCCAGCCGCCGCCCCACACATGGCGATCCTCAAAATCACCCATGTATAGGTTGGCATAACTGGGCGCGAACCTGGTCCCCATGGCCGTTCCCATTACCTGTAAATAATAAACATCAAGGAAAAGAAAGTAATTGTGATGAAGAATGAAAGAAATACAGTCCAGTAAGAATTCACTGTGTTCCACACTGAGGTCTCCATCCAAGGAAAGACGTTCACGTATGGAATCAATACCTTTGGAGTGGGGAATGTGTGTATACAAAGCTTGGACATCGTGTCAAAAATGCATAACTTGATTTCCAGGGGATATTTTGAATTTTATTAAGAAAGTCCGTCGTGTCCCTCAGATGTGACCTCAGTGTGGAAACTCGTGACTGAAGGAAGGAATCAATGTAATATGATAGATTAGATGTAAGTGAAAGTGAATCTATGCCAGAAATTATAGGTCGCCCGGGAGGTGATGTAAGTGATTTGTGAATTTTTGGAAGAAAATAAAAAGTGGGTGTGACCGGAAATGAGGGGAGCAAGAATCTATGTTCCTCCTTGGATATGACCCCTGAACTGACAGCAGAATCCAAAAGAACACAAAGTTCTTGTGTAAAGGACTGAGTAGGGTTATTTTTAAGTGTTGAATAAAACTGAGTATTGTGCAGTTGTCTGTGTGCCTCATTAATGTAATCGTCTTGGTTCATTATAACTAATCCCCCCCCCCCCCCCCCCCCTTATCTGCTTCCTTGATGGTAATAGTAGTATCTTGAGTGAGTCGTTTAAGAGCCTTTTTCTCTTGTCGTGATAGATTGGACTGGTGATGAGTAGATTTATGTTGTTTCACAACCAGTTCCTTAAAATCTTCTAAGGTCATTTTATAAAAGGACTCAATGCTGCTACTCTTTGCTGAAATAGGGAAGAACTCAGATTTTAGTTTGAACGAATGATTGGATTCCTGTATATTATAAATCTTCTTATAAGTTAAGGTTTTATCTTGTTCAACGTGATTTTGTTCCCAGAGTTCTTCGAGGGTGGAAAGCATGATATCATCATTTGAATCTAACAGTATAGGTATAGATTCGTCTCCATGGCGTTCGAGATTTCTTTTGGCGAAGTATCTCTTACGACATAGAGCACGCACATAACGGTTTAATTCAACATAGAGATCGAAAATGTTGGGTTCGTCTGTTGGCGAGAACTTTAAGCCTTTCTCTAGCAGGGATATTTCTGATTGACTTAAAGTTCTGTTAGACAGGTTAAAGATATTTCTTTAACATTTCTCACCAGCTTGGAACCGAACTATACCCTTCTTGGATTTTTTCTGTTCATGCTTTCCTCCTCTCTTACCTCGGGGCTTAAATCTCTGCCTCTTTTTGGAGTGTCTCTCTGATGGTAATAGGGGACTTTGATCTTTGGGCGTGCCCCTAAAAAATCCCTGGTATTAGTATACTGGGTCTGAGTATCTATAGGAACCTCCTCTCTATGTTCCCCCCTTCCTTTATGTGGTTGTGGAGAGAGGGTGTGCTCATTGACATGGTTAGAGTAATCCCTCCTATCTCCTCTCCTTGCTCTTTGGTCCTCATTGTAATGAGGGGAGTCTCTATACCTATTTCTATTGTATGGTCTAACTTTAGACCAATCTCTCTCTCTAGGCGGTAATGGTTGTTCCCTAGTTCTTTTTTGTTGTTTCTCTGTATCTTTCTTGTAAGAACGTACCACATCATTCTCATAATCAGTTAAGTCACGCCTAAACTTTTTCATCTTCATTACCCTTACGGCACTAATTGGACAGCATTTCCCTGGACACTTCCATTTGAGGAGAAATTGGAGATTTCCCTATCCGCTTGAAACGCCTGCATTGGTATGCTTAAAAGGGACATTCCATCACTCCACTGCTTTCATCAAATTCTCCTAAAATAAGCTCATGGACCTAATTCCAGAGGAAGTCCTAGCCGGGGTATGATCAAACCTGTATTGAGGGTGTATGTGGATGTGCCACTTTATATGATCATTTAACTTTTAACTATGATGTTTTAGGCATTGTGATTTTTAAAAATATTACTTTTATTAAATTTATTACATATTTCTTTCAACATTACCTACCATCCTGAGTTTGTTTTAAATCAGAGTATCATTTTTATTTCATACAACCTAGCGCTGGTGACCACTATCTGTATTCAGTATAGGTCCAGTTGTCTCGCCATATTTATTACGTTGATGGAGATAATATGTCAGGTGGACTTCCAAGCAGCCTCCTAGGTCCTGAGAGTAGGCGCAGTGATTGGTTGTGGAGAGAACTATGTGAGCCTTGTCCGTTTCGATATTAATTATGTAGACAGTGATTAAATGTCGACATGTAAGAATGTCAACATACTGTATGGTCCCTGTGGTCTAGCGGTGGCTTACCTGTTCCTAGTAGCTGCTTCAGCGGTGCCTACTGGGTCCTGGCAGTCATGTAGCCATCACTTCTGGGTAAAAACTTTGATTCTCCTGCATTATGGTGAGTATTTCTTCGCTATCCCTAATCCTAATCCCTACCCCTAACCATAACCTCCACCCACAGCCTAACCCTCCCCCCACAGCCTATCCTTAACCTTCACCCTCATCCAAGCACCAACCTCTCCCCTCAGCCAATCCCTAACCCTCCCCCGTAGCCTAACCATAACCCTCCCCCCACAGCCTATCTCTAACTCTCCCCCCACATCCTATCCTCCTCGCTCAGCCTGTCCCTTACCCTACCCCTGCGGCCTAATCCCAACCCCCCACCCCCCTCCCCGGAGCCTAACTCTAACCCTCTAGCCTCCCCCAGCAGCCTATCCCTAACACCCCCCCCCCTCGCCGTCTAACCCTACCCCCACAGCCTAACCTTTGCCCTGCAGCCTATCCCCAACCTTACCCCACAACCTCCCCTAACATCCTTCAAACAACTTGCCATCATTTATGATGTCACCCTCATCATTAAGGGTTAGAACACTGAAGTACTGTTTATTTACAGTGTAGAAAGACAGAGCGTGATATGCTGTCTAGATAGTGGTTAAGGTTTGTCTGTTGCGAGAAGGGACAGAGATGGACGATGACTACAAATACCAGCAGTTTTTTTTCTGTGTAAACTCAGATGACGGCAAAGTACATTAATGGCTCAGGGTGTGCGTGAGCCCCTCTGAGGGCTGAAATGTTCTGGCAGGTTCCAGTGGCTGGGCAGAAGCAAGGTGGCTACTGGGGCAAAGGGGATCACTACCTGTTGCGATGAGTGGCAGTTGGCAGTTGCTGAGAGGAGGACTGCAGGTGAAGGTGTATGGAGCTCATCTTCCCCGATTGTCTCAGTGACCAAGGTCATCAGAAACTACAGTATTGGCCGCCTAGAATGTGGAGAGGGGAGGCGGGGGAAGGAGGCTAGAGCAGGAGGGAAGGGGGGCGATAAATTACCTCACAGATGCGGAGGGGGTAAGTGTATCCTGCATGGGCGAGCAGCCCAACCCCAATTCACTCCAAATTGTAAAAAAACATAAAACACTTCAGCTTGCTATTCATTATATCACACTATGGGAAATATCAGTGTATGTAAATAGTTTAGAATTATTTTCCACATCTCAGGGGCGTCACGGGGGTCAGTTGTGCCCCCCCCCTCCACTGTGGTGCGTGCATCCAAAAGGGGGTGTGGCCTAATGGCTAGACCACGTTTTCACCACTCTCCCAGGCATGCCCAGCGTTCCCAGAGATGATGGGCTGTCCCTGGTGACTCGTCCGCCTGCACTGCCAGCTCAGCTTCAGTGATGGGAGCCAAATGTGGCACGAGGAGGGTAACGTCAGGGTACAGTCAGTCTGCACCACGCCTCTGCCACATCTTTTCCAGTTGAGTGGGCACACGGAAACCCAGTGCCACCAGCCAACTAGTGATTGTGTGCTTAATTACCCTATGCTGGGCAAACACAGGGCCGGCCACTGGTGGGCGCCACTACAGTCATCTAACAAAAAACTGAAGGATGTCTCTGTATGCCAGTGATGGGGAACCTTATGGCACTCCAGCTGTTGTTGAACTACACATCCCAGCATGCCCTGCTACAGTTTTAGCATGGCCAAATAGAAAAACTGTAGCAGGGCATACTGGAATGTGTAGTTCAACAACAGCTGAAGTGCCAAAGGTTCCCCATTACTGCTGTATGCAGTCTCCTCCATTTACACTGCGCTGGCTGCTGCTGTGGGTCTAGTCAGGTGCAGCCGCCGCTATCAGGCTGTACCGCATAGTGTCTCATCGCTTTCAACGTGCTGACACGTGTAACATCAAGTCATGTGACGGCACATAGGAGGCGGATGTAACTATGGATCCCCAGGGGCGCACCCACATAGCCGCTCCTCATAGCCCTGATGCACCTCCAGGGCCGAAACTAGGATTCCTGTCACCCGGGGCAAAGAAGTAATTTGCACCGTGAGCGCCTGGAACCGGTACCCGGCTAGACGCTACCGGCATCCCACAGCAGGTCACTAGGCTGTCAGCTAGTGATAGCTATTGCTTTTTCCCCGCAACAGGAGGCAAACGGAGCACCACAACGGACTTCCTATCGACCCCTACAGTACAGCACCCGGGGCACGTGACCCCCCTAGTTACGGCCATGGCACCTCCTCCAGGCCCCTAGATCCCAGGTCTCCAGCAGCATGCAGCACCTGACTACATGTCTGCACCCGCAGCGTCGCTGTAATACTGCTGCCGCCTGTAAGAGGAGCCAATTACCAGGGACAACAAGGAAACAGCTTTTAGGTAAGTAACCCATGGTGGTTCTGCGGGACCACAGACAGTGCAGATCTCACAGCTCGATGGTGGGTTCGCACTTGTAAACAGCAAAATAGGGAAAACACAGGCACTGGGGCACAATACAGTACATATGGAGGAGGGGGGTTAGTAATGACCTTACAGATGGGGGATGGAACAGAATTAGGAGCATACAAATATATGTATGTGTGTGTATATATTTTATCCTGGAACTCGGCAAAAATGTGAAATTGGCCTCAGTGTCCTATACAATTTCTAACCTGCCAGCTAGCCTGTATACATAGGCACAGAGTATACAGAGAGAATGGTCATCACGCAAGGATTTAAAAGTCAAAGTATATTGTGAGTAGTTGTGACTTTGGCCCTCATTCCGAGTTGTTCACTCGCTAGCTGCTTTTAGCAGCATTGCACACGCTAAGCCGCCGCCCTCTGGGAGTGAATCTTAGCTTAGCAGAATTGCGAACGAAGTATTCGCAATATAGCGAAAAGAATTTTCTTTGCAGTTTCTGAGTAGCTCGAGACTAACTCCTCCAGTGCGATCAGTTCAGTGCTAATCGTTCCTGGTTTGACGTCACAAACACACCCAGCGTTCGCCCAGCCACTCCCCCGTTTCTCCAGCCACTCCCGCGTTTTTCCCGAAAACGCCAGCGTTTTTCCAAACACTCCCATAAAACGTCCAGTTTCCGCCCAGAAACACCCACTTCCTGTCAATTACACTACGATCAGCAGAACGAAGAAAAAACCTCGTAATGCCGTGAGTAAAATACCAAACTTCTTAGCAAATTTACTTGGCGCAGCCGCAGTGCGAACATTGTGCATGCGCAGTTTGCGGAAAATCGCTCCGATGCGAAGAAAAATAACGAGCGAACAACTCGGAATGAGGGCCATTGTTTACAATATACTTTTTCACTTTTAAAGTCCTTGAGTGTTGTCCCTTTTCTCTGTATATGTATAATGATGCAATTCACCCCAGCCCTCCTAGTGGCCACCTGCATCTCCCCCCCGAGAGGTGGTGGTGGGGGGTGGATTGCAGGTTAGGGGACGCTAGGCTGAAACTTTGCCTAGGGTGCAGAGAGACCCTGCACCGGCCCTGGGCAAACACTATACAATTGTCTGGCTGATCTGACAGATACTGCAACCGACCACTAATTATTAATCTGTCAAATGTGCTGAAATTTGCAGAGCATGTCTAAGATATCCGATCACTGATTGGTCGCATCTGGCAGTGTATAGCGCTGCCGCAGCCGATTGCCTGACGGTTCCCCTGTACTATCACAGGGTAGGAACGGGAGAGTGTCTCCTAGGGGAGAAACCCAGATATCGTGACCAATACACTTTGAGATATCTGCAGGGTCTGAGGCTGCCATATAAATTGCCTGTTGGCCTGCATGTGTATGCCCAGCTTAAGGGGTTAACTCAGCATGCAATCACGTGCTGTATTGCACACTGTACCTGCTCCGGTGTTTCTTGTCATGCTATTCCCTAAGAGAGGTACAAAAATTTGGAACCTACTGTTGGAACCCCCTGCTGCCCGCTTATCGATGTGGAGGGCATTACCCTATGGGCTTCTTACCACATCCCGCCGCCTAGCGCTGCTCACTCCTGCCCCCCCCTCACTTGTGTGCAGGCAGCCTCCCTTCGTGCTCCCGGATCCCAACCTCCTCCTCCCCCCAGCACCACAGGCAGCTGTCCTTCCGGCTGCAGGGAGGAGGAGCCCAGGACTGGCTGCAGATGTCACCTTCAGGGTGTAGGAGGTGGCGGAGACCCCCGCACACCCTCTCACCTGGCACAGCAGGCTTCGCAATGTGGCCTCTCATCACATTGCGATACTAATCGCATATGTTAGTACATATTTGCGATTAGTATCAATGCAAAATGTGGCAGAAAGTGCCGTCTTCTTAGTACATCCCGGCCTTATTGTTTTAAGAGCACCAACATCAGCTGCAACATAACGCTGAGTTTGCACAAGTCGGAGGCTTAATGAAATATTTATTTATTGGTAAATACCATTAACCACTTATTTATTTACTTATTTATTACATATACACTATTTATTACATAGAATTTATTGGTAAATTCCATTAACCACTTGCCCCAAGCTGGGCTATCCCTGGCACGGACACGTGTCAGAAGAACCTGCCTGTAGCTAATCTTTTAGCAGATTCTGCACTCAGTCCACTCGCAGCAACCTCCCTGCTGCCTCCTCCTGCTAGCATGGCAGTGTACAGAAGGAAGGGGGGGGGGGGGGGCAATCCTCAAAGAATTATACCCCTTTCAGACAGAGAAAAGAACCCGGTAATTTCCCTGCTCTTGAAGGGTCGACCCGGGATTTTTTTCTGTCTGACAGGGTCAACACGGGACTGAGTTCCCGGGAATTCGACCCAGGTATTTACCTGGGTTTTTCCCGGCTCTTACACGGGTTGCCGGCTGTCTGAAAGGGTCCGACCCGGTATTTTAGAAACGGGTCGAGGCTGACAGCGCTTATTGGCTGAGCTGGCGGGGCACTGGCGATTGGCTGAGCAGCAGGTACTCTCTGATTGGCTGAGCGGGCGTGGCACTGGCATCTGAGGGCATCATTATGCTGCAGCGGAGACGTAGGGAGACAGCATGGCGCATTGGAAGGAGGAAGAGATCAGGGAGCTGCTTACAGAGCTACATATACAGATACAGTGCTAGCAGCTCCATCAGGCTCTCATTTGCTGTGTGAAACAGCAAAAAACAGCAATAAGCCAGGAACTCCGGGCTACTCAGCAGTAACTCGTCGGCCATGGCTAATGCAATGCTGTGATCAGCATGACCTCATCTCTGTGTGCCATAAAAACAGTCAATTTTTTATGACACACAAGTCTATTGCAAGGCTGACACGGGTTCTGTCTGAAAGGGGTCGACCTGGGAATTTCCCGGGTTTTTTGTGCTGTGTGAAAGGGGGTAAGGGACTGTAACCCGGGTTTTTCCCGGGAACACAAACTTGTGAAAAATCCGGGCTTTTGAGATTTTTCTGTCTGAAAGTGGTATTACTGAAATATGGCTGCAGGAAGCCAAGACAGTCTTCATGCAGTCTGGGCTCAGTGAAGCTGTGGCTTCCCCTCTCTCCCCTCGGCTACAGGTGCTTCCAGGGGTGCTTTCAGTTAACACATCATCTCCAGTGGATCTTCTTCTTTGGCAAAAACTCCATGAGATTATTCTTCTCAGGCTGTAGGCCATATATGTGAGGGGTGGCTGTAGGGGGCTAACCTGCTGAGGTGCAAGTGTAGTCAGGCTCGTTCTCACCTTCAGTCCGATGATGAAGCCTCAGTTGATAGTCCTGGAAAGCTAGTTTAGCATGTACGGAAATTCACACCCTTGTAGAAGAAGACAATGCGCTGGATGACCTCCGCTGGGATCAGTGGATAGTCATCATTGGCACTTTTGGCCACAGACTTTGTTACAACCTCAGCGCAAAACAACGGGGTGTAACTAAATGAAGTCGCCCAAGGGAAGGGAGTAGAGAACACACACAAAACACAGATTATGCCCACCAGATGTACTCTTGTTACCTTGATAGGTGAACGGTCATGATCACAGAATTTGCAAATAAACACAAAGAAACAGCCCACCCACCTGCCTATATAGTATACTCTCCTTTTCCCTAAGTGTGAGCCACACTCAACACCCTGGTTACGCATGCATACACAAGAGAGTTACACCATTGCCATAATGCAGTTACCAAATAATGCAACAGTGCAGTTACAGAACATGGCTCTCTACACAAGCAGGTACCACACCTACGACCTACCTTTAATGGGGGCCTGACTGCGGTAGAGGCAACGATGAGGTTACCAGATTACCTATCACTGGACATTTCGTATTTATGGGGCTTACACACTAACCTGGGGGCCTAGTGCCCGTCTACCAAGGCCTGGTGTCCTAAGTGACCCAGGCCCATTGATAATGCCTGCTTATCAATGGGGAAATGGCCAGACTACTGTATATGGGCCTACTACTCTACATGGCTTGAGCTACTGTCCACCTAACAATGGGCCCAGTATATACTGCATATTGGGCCTACTATGAAGGGTGGATGACTCAGAGCAGGGGGTAGAAACCAGGTTGACCCGGCATATGCCAAATCCAATAAACTATGTGGAAGGAATGATATGCTAAATTTCACTGGGAAAACTTGTAGAGCTAATTGGTAGTGTTTGCTGCCCAAAGAGTGAAGAGGGATTCAGAACCTCTTTCAGAACGTCCGAATAAAAGAAATCTGAGGGTTGGAGGTTCTACCAATTCAGAATTCGACATCGAGCTCTTGTCATTGACAAATGTTTATTGAAAACTCATTGTAACACAGACAATGGATAGGAATGGTTAGTGTATGGCACATCCTGTACAGTTGTAATCAGGACAGCATTAAAATATCTATCTATAAATTTGGTACACTTTTACTTTTCCAGTTGTTTGTTATACTGCATTTTGGCCGGATATAGTCTGGATACCAGGTATCCACCAAATCATCCGCTGTCTTGATGAAAAATAACATGTGCATTTCAGTTAAACTATATGTAGACGGAGGTAATTAGTACACATCATTTCTGCCCCAATGCCACATTATATTTCCCCTTGGACATTCCCCCTTCTATCCGTAGTACTTGGCTATTCAGACAATTACTATATGAAGACCAACTAAGCAAGATTTTAGCTGGTCCTCTGCCCCAAGACAAGTCACCAAGTCCTCCACAAACTTATCCATCTGCCCACTGTTTTAGGGCACATCACAATTCCCTCACTTTGGCGTCTATTTGTCAAGGTGAATAGAACGCCCCGAAACGTTGTAGTTGTGAAATACACAAATACACTTTATTTTTGCTGAAAGTCTCTGAGTGCCGCTGCTTTGCAAACCATGGATCCTGTTTAAAAAGTCTACCAGAGGGCACTGGAGCATTGTGACCTATTAGGAGGAGTGTCGGTCCACCAAAAGAAGTGTAAATATATATATATATATATATATATATATATATATATATATACGTCTCCAAGTGGAATAAATAATGGCACTCAAGAGGCAATTAGAAAAAAAAGCTGGTCATTGTTAGGTCAACGTTTCAGGGGTTAGACCGCTCCTTCAAGGACAGAACCTGTTCTGTATAGGCGGGTAATTCCAAGTTGATCGCAGCAGGATTTTTGTTAGCAAATGGGCAAAACCATGTGCACTGCAGGGGAGGCAGATTTAACATGCGCAGAGAGAGTTAGATTTGGGTGGGGTGTGTTCAATCTGCAATCTAATTTGCAGTGTAAAAATAAAGCAGCCAGTATTTACCCTGCACAGAAACAAAATAACCCACCCAAATCTAACTCTCTCTGCACATGTTACATCTTCCTCCCCTGCAGTGCACATGGTTTTGCCCATTTGCTAACAAAAATCCTGCTGCGATCAACTTGGAATTACCCCCTATATGTATATATATGTACACACGCACACATATATGTACATATATACATACACACAACAAACACATATATGTTTTATATACAGTGGGGCAAAAAAGTATTTGGACAGCCACCGATTGTGCAAGTTGACCCACTTAAAAAGATGAGAGAGGTCTGTAATTTCCATCATAG
Source organism: Pseudophryne corroboree (assembly GCF_028390025.1). Classification (NCBI taxonomy): domain Eukaryota; kingdom Metazoa; phylum Chordata; class Amphibia; order Anura; family Myobatrachidae; genus Pseudophryne; species Pseudophryne corroboree. The sequence goes on along the minus strand of NC_086449.1, from coordinate 44,208,607 downwards.
GTACACTTCAACTGTGAGAGACAGAATCTGAAAAAAAAACTAGTAAATCACATTGTATGATTTTTAAACAATTTACTTGTATATTCTTGTGGAAAATAAATATTTGGACAATCAAAAAGTTTAACTCCACACTTTGTAATATAACCTCGGTTGGCAATTACAGAGGTCAAACATTTCCTGTAGGTCTTGACCAGGTTTGCACACACTGTAGCAGGTATTTTGGCCCACTCTTCCATGCAGATCTTCTCTAGATATGTCATGTTTTGGGGCTGTCGCCGGGCAACACGGACTTTCAACTCCCTCCACAGCTTTTCTATTGAGTTGAGGTCTGGAGACTGGCTAGGCCACTCCAGGATCTTGAAATGCTTCTTACGGAGCCACTCCTTAGTTGCCCGGGCGGTGTGTTTGGGGTCATTGTCATGCTGGAAGACCCAGCCACGTTCCATCTTCAATGCTCTTACTGAGGGAAGGAGGTTTTTGCCCAAAATCTCACGATACATGGCCCCATTCATCCTCTCCTTAATACGGATCAGTCGACCTGTCCCCTTTGCAGAAAAGCAGCTCCAAAGCATGATGTTTCCACCCCATGCTTCACAGTGGGTATGGTGTTCTTGGGATGCCAAGAGCTTCTTAAAGAAGAAGTAACAGGTCTGTGAGAGCCAGAAATCTTGCTGCTTGGTAGGTGTCCAAATATTTATTTTCCACAAGAATATACAAGTAAACTGTTTAAAAATTATACAATGTGATTTCCTGGGTTTTTTTTTTTTCCAGATTCCGTCTCACAGTTGAAGTGTACCTATGATGGAAATTACAGACCTCTCTCATCTTTTTAAGTGGGTCAACTTGCACAATCGGTGGCTCTACAAATACTTTTTTGCCCCACTGTGTGTGTGTGTGTATATATATATATATATATATGTAACCCCTCCTCGAGTACTAGCTGGTAAACGGGGGTTACTAAGTTTCTTCTTAAGGCGTGCCTCCACCCAAGCACAAATTAAACCAGGGCTTGCTTGGGAAAGCCGGTAACGTATAATAGTTATACGTTTATATTAGTATAGTACAATTACCAATTATAATACCTTTCTCTCTTCTTTTGTCTTTCAGTAGTGTTCCACTAGAAGACCTCCTCTGGATCACCTTCTTCAATCAGGGTAAGTATGAATAAACAACACTACTTCCACTTTACAATACTATTAACTAATGGTTTTATAAATCCACATTGGATAAGTTACATCAACAATATATCTGTTGGCCTATACAAATGCTTATGCATGCATTACAAAAACAAATTATATTTATTTACCTTGGTACCAAAAATATGAGTTCAGAGTTTACCTGGCGCCTTTTATGTCACTCTATTAATGGCCATATACCTCTAATACTAGATACTGGTCCCGTCAGGACAATGGTCTCTCCTAGTAGAACATCCTCTATGTTCCTTACTCCGAGATAGGGAGTAACTTCCCGAAATATATATATATATATATATATCCTAAATAGCTTGTGGACGTGGTGAGGATCGACTTGTCTTGGCCTGGAACTTGATGGTAGTAATCCTCCGGTGTAGCTTTAGGTAGCCGAAAGGATGAGTATCTAGGGGTGATGCGGATAGAAGAATATCGATCCAGTATCAGCTCCAGCAAATATATATTATCTCTATCCCGATGATGCCCCTAATTAGTCCACGTATTTCAGTAATATTTACTCGGAATAATAATATCTAGGGTAAGTTCACCTTCAGTCCTACAGGGTTAGTGGCTAATATGGGGAATTCTAGTCCGTTACTTAATAAACAACGGTAAGTAGTTCTGGCATATCCACATTGGTAGACTGTCACCGTTACCCTCAGTGTATGTATGGAACGAGGGGTAAGGAAATACTAATTATATGTAGAGGTTGGACCAACTTCTTTCTTCTCTCCTTAACATATGTTACTTAGATAAAATCACTGTCCATGTAACCTTATCTTTATTACACCCGAATTACCGTATCTTCTAGTCCATTCAATTACGGTTATTATATGCACTGTATGTTTCATTAACTTTAATATATATAACAGATTCCCGGGCTTCAACTACAAAGTATCTATCATTGATATAATACTCTGTCTTATCGTCTAGTGCCTAGCACATACAAACTCCTAGAATATGGTTACTAACCGTTTCACCTCTGTTACTCAATCGTAGCTTTTGATAGGATGGACTCTCTATCGCTCCTCGGGATATAAGTTTAATTGTGTAATGTCCCTAACAGAATATAAATAAGTGACCGATCTGATGATCGATTCGGGGTGTCCTTGATATGGATGTATCTCTGGATGTCTACCTTATGAGGTAGAATTGGTCATGGGGCTGTATCCATATATTTCCTACATTGTATTATTTGGGTTAGGAGGTATCTGAAGGTGAATACTGTATATTAGAGGAGCAAGTCTTTAAATTAGAGGTCGCTAGGAGTTGTAATCCTTATACTTTTCCTGATCACCAGGTATTAGGATCTGCTTTGATGCTCTTGTTCTTCATGCTGACCTCTCATCCGCATAATATATCTGTTATGACCTCCTCTTATCCATTCAATTAGCGGTGATCCAAATTAGTTAACTTTGACAGAGGGGTATTCCTATCACAGCTCCCCCTCCGGCCTCCTCCCCACTGACATATCGTTACTTTCTACTCCTCCTTAGACACCTCCTTGTTTACAGGGGGAGGGAAGGAACCGACTCAGAGAGAACCGCCGCGGGGGGATGACGCAGCTGGCGTGTAGTATCTCTTACCCAGAGCCTGTTACGCGAAGTCCCGGAGCTACGGGGCCGTGCTCATAGCTCCCCGGGTGATTACACTGCCGATCTCCTCTTCACTATTCTCCTCACTGAGGAATAACATAGTAGTTAGCCATGGGGCCGAGCCGCTCTGTCATCACCGCTCCGACTCACTGCGTCCGTCTCCTTCACCGGGTGAGGACAGTGTCAGATCCTTGGTAAGGCGGTGCCTTTTACATTTATTGTGTGTACCGGGTATGATTGCGGGGGGGTTTCCCGTCAGATGAAGTTCAAGCTGGCGGCTCCATGCTCGACACTCCCGTCATATCCCTCCGTCTCCCCGCCTGTCAGTTTAACCGTCCTCTCTCCTTCTCTCCTCGAGGCTCCCTCTTCCTCTCCCCCCGCGGACAGGGCACGAGGTCTCCTAGAAACTTCTAGTTTTATACCCCTGGGTCAGAGTCCCCTATGTTGTGGCCAGTAATAGTTTTATTCCATGGGTTACATATATATATATATATATATATATATACACTTTATTTGGGACCCAGAACCTTAACTTTGAATTTTCTTTATAACCAAAAAAAGTTCAATGCAGCCAGAAAAAGTCAACTCACGCAGAAAGGCAAATGAGAGTTTGAAGTTCTCTCCGACGATGAGCACAGCCACCTCCGCATGCTGTGGCTGTGTGAACGGCACGGGCACGCTAGGAATCCTTCCTCTTTCATCCCTGCAGCCTGCTCTTCGGCCAGTCACAGAGCCACAGGCTGCACATTCCATTGGACAGCTGAGCTGTCTCTCGGCAGCCCAGCAGAGCTCTGCAGCGCCGGCGGCTGTGACGGCAGACAGCGGGGAGCTCAGGGCTACGGATCGGATCTGTAACAGAGATCCGATCTTTGGCTGGCGGCCCTTTTAGATTGGGGGGGCGAGGGGTACTTACCCCCGGAGGCCCCCCCCTTAATCCGGCTCTGGTTACGGGTCTATTTACTAAGCCTTTACTAAGCCTTGGACAGAGATAAAGTGGATGGAGATAAAGTACCAGCCAATCAGCTCCTAGCTGTCATTTTTCAAACACAGTCTGTAACATGGCAGTTAGGAGCTGATTGGCTGGTTCTTTATCTCCGTCCACTTTATCTCCATCCAAAGCTTAGTAAATAGACCCCTAATCTATTCATGAAGCAGTGAAAAGTGTGGAGAAGTGAGGTAGTGGAGAAGCAACCAATCAATATTGAAGTAACAGTTATAATTTGCATGCTACAAAATTATACAACAAAATTATACAGAGTAGCTGATTGGTTGCCATGGACAACTTCTCCACTCGCTCACTTCTCCAGTCTTTTCACTGCTTCATGAATAGACCCCCTTGTCCATTCCACTTTGAACCCAGTTACATCATCCCATAATGATAGACTCCTTATTACAGCCAACCTGTCAGAGCACCATTCTGTACCCATGAAATCCCCCTAGAGCGAGCCACTCACACTAGCTTCCATTGAATGTTGAGGTGGTTCCTCTCATCAACTATGGCTCGGCCTTTTTGCTGGAGAGAGCGGTGTTGCCCCCTGTTCTATGCCACAGACATCCATCCGGGGTTGCTCTGATTGCACTCGCTCTTCTTTGTAGGGGTCTGGTTCGGTGGTGGGTCAGCGTAGACCTTTTTCTGGCAAGCTGTCAGGTGGCCAATCAGGAGACAGCTTGGTTGAGGGTGGTGCTGGGCTGCAGTGAGCCCCAAGCAATGTTTTAAGACACAGGTATGCAGACATACAGTCAAGAGGGCACCATGGTTTACAGGCAAATGGCTACTGAAGCTTGAGGAGTACTGAGATTTACAAAACTCCTTTTGATAGGGTGACCAGAAGGGTTGCCCAGACAATCCTTTGTTGGAATCTGGGGGCGTTGCACCATGAGACGTAGGGTCTCATGGTGCAACGCCCCCAGATTCCAACAAAGGATTGTCTGGGCAACCCTTCTGGTCACCCTATGAAAGTTCCTACAGTAGGTCACCTATTCCCAGGGCCAGCCTTGATACATACCCAGTGGCACATATAATAATCATTCTGCATTTGCCCCTGCAGTCACTGTATGTGGTACATGGTGACTGACAATGGTAGAGTAGATGGTGGGAAGGTATATAAAGTCTCCTAAATCTCTTCTGTCATTTCTTCTTCTCATACCTGGCTTAGGGGGTCTACTTACTAAGCAATAAAAAGAAATAAGTGGAGAGAGATAAAGTACAAACCAACCAGCTCCTGTCATTTTTCAATCAGCCTGTAACATGGCAGCTTGGAGCTGAATGGCCGGTACTTTGGGGTCTATTTACTAAGCCTTGGAGAGAGATAAAGTGTAAAGCCAGCCAATCAGCTCCTAACTGCAATGTCACAGGCTGTGTTTGAAATTAATGTAAAGTTTTTAATGAATGTTGCAACAGTAGGATTATACAGAGTATTAATAAAATTGTGCTACATATATTTTTTATCAATTCAGCTCTCTAGCGACAATTTCTTTCTGTGTTTTTCCATACTATGTAAGTATGTAGTGACACAGAACAAGAGTCTAATGGAAAAGTCTTCTCAGGATGGCACCTTGTGAGCTGGCACGGTTGATAACCGGCTTGTACCTAAAGATCCTGCACAAGACATCCCTGCGATACAGCTGGTTTTCACAGGTTGACATAACCCCTAGAGGTTCATTTCTAGCAGTAGCTGTTTCTTCATTCGGTGGAACGGAATTAACCCTTCGCACAGGTCATTGAGTTCAGCCCGCAGATTCTCCTCTGCATACATGACGAAAATCAAATCACACTTTGCAGGCAGAGCCTGTATCCCCTTCTGTAACTGCTGTAGGACATGGATCTTGGAGCATGCCGGGTCATTCCCAAACAGGTCAATTTCCAAGACGTGCATGCCCTCTGCTAATGGAACGGGGTATGGCGGGCTACCAAGACTGAGGAACACGGGGGAAGAGTAATTTATTGACGAGAGAACGGGAGCAGGAAGGGACTGAGTCATAGCTGGGAAGTCAGACGAAGGAGTAGATTCACTGATTTCGCTGGGCTGACAGCTGTTTGGGTCACTATTAGTGTTATTGGGGGAAGAAAGGAAATTGCTTTGGTGTGAATAGATCCAAAAGATCCTCCGTTCTAGAAGTAGCTCCAGGTTGGCTCTGTGGGTAGTCAGCGGAAGCCAGTCCTGGATCAGTCTCTTCCCAGGAAGCAGCTCTTCTATCTTAGTCCCTTCAAAAAGTTTAAACACCTCAGTAGGTTCAAGGACGGAGTGGTTGTTGGAACTGTCCACCTTGCCCACTCGACTTTCCAGCATCTTCAGTGATCCTTCAAATTGGCCAAAGGGAAGGTGCACCGATATGACAGCCTAATTGGGAAGATGGTGAAGATATGAAAATATATCAAGGGAACAAACGTCAATAACAAATAAAGTTGGGGTTTAGGATGGTAAGGATATGAAGAACTGGTTTGTAGGGGAGATAAAGTGAGACAAGCTTGGTGAATAGGGCTTCTCCCGGAGAGGAGAATGTAAAAGTCGGTAAGTATGAGCTAAACCACCACCTGACACCACCGCAGGAGCACTAAACCGCCTTTTCATTTAGTGGATAGCTTCTTTTCAATATTGCTGCTTCCTGTTAGCGCTCCACTGTCAGTCACTGCAAGCATCACCTCAGGATGTTGTCTCAGCTCACAGCTGCCTTCCCTCTCTCTGTAATGCCTGCCTCTGATATTTTTCCTTCTCTCTGCACCAAGGTCCGCCTCAGGGGCTGATCAAGCTGACAAACTCCAGTCCCTCCAGATGGCTGCATCAGACAGGGGTCTATTCATGAAGCAGTGAAAAGTGTGGAGAAGTGAGCCAGTGGAGAAGTTGCCCATGGCAACCAATCAGCTGCTCTGTACAGTTGTATAGTATGCAAATTATAAATGTTAATTCAATGCTGATTGGTTGCCATGGGCAACTTCTCCACTGGCTCACTTCTCCACTCTTTTCACTGCTTCATGAATAGACCCCACAGCATCTACTCTGTGTCTTAGGAGGACATGTACTAAGCAGTGATAAAAGTGGAGAAGTGAGCCAGTGTAGAAGTTGCCCATGGCAACCAATCAGCACTGACGTAACATTTATAATTTGCATACTTTACAATTTTACGGAGCAGCTGATTGGTTGCAATGGGCAACTTCTCCACTGGCTCACTTCTCCACTTTTATCACTGCTTAGTACATGTCCCCCTTACTCCAGGAAACCACTGCCCCAGTCCACAGCCCGGCTTCACAGGCAAATGTGCTGTATAGGAACAGTTTTATCCGGCCACCTATGGCTGAGGGCTGCATCACAGATTACCTCAGGTAGGTCTCTCCCTTACTTCCTACTTCCTGTTTACCAGACTGGTTTTTTTGTCCCCGCTCTTTTTTTATTGTGCACCTCACCAACTCTTATTCCCAGTGTGTGGGCGATAGCTGGGACTGCTTTTAGTTCGGTATAGGGATCCTCTCAGGTCCCTTAATACAAGTCCCTATTCTACCACAGTTCAACTCGGCTCTCTTTATTAAATAAAATGTTTGCAATTAATACATATGTACATAAAAAACGTGGGAAAATAGTTAAAGGAGGAATGGGCCTACACTGCTGTTAAGACGGCCCTGGAGATAGCATTATCAGTGGGCTTACTGCAGATCCTATACTTGTGCACAGCTTTCTCTGCTCGCAAGCTGAGAAAGCTGCGCTGGGACCTGGCAGTATGATCAGCTCTGTGTGTCCGATGGACACACGAGTTGATCACTGTGTAAAATGAAAAAAAAAAGATAATTAAAAAAAATATATATACTTACATTCCCCGATGATCGGTCCCCCGGTGCTCTCCTCCGGCTTCGGTCATGTGATCTCCAGTACCTGCACTGTGACCGCTGTCATCTGCTGTAAACCGGCTTTTACAGCATCAGATGACCGGGTCACAGTGCATGAAGCCAGCAATCACATGACCGGAGCTGGAGGAGAGCACCTGATAAGTATGCAGGGAAGGAGGGGCAGTGTTGGCGGCGTATGCACAGCCATTACCCGGGGCATTTTTCACGAAAAATACCCTCATAATGCTGCGGAGAGCCATCGCAGAGACACAGCTTTCTCGCAAGCTCTGTCCCTGCATGCGATTATTGATACATCCGTGCAATGTAATCAATAATCGCATTGCGGACTGGGTCGATTTTATCACTTCACAGATACGGATGGTGATAAAACTGCCCCTTTGTACATAGACCCCTATGGCCATCTACAGGACTCCTCTCCAGGTATGGTGGCAAGGGCATAAATGGTTAGCAACAGGACATTTGCCTGAATTCTAGGTAGGTATGTGCGGGTTCAGATTTACCTGGAGTGATTCGGATCTCAAAACGGCATCTTATTGGTTATCTGGCTGTCACGTGTTTTAGATAGCCAATAAGAAAAATCTGGATAAATCCGAATTTATGCTAATTTGGCGGTAAGAATCGAGTAAATTCGAGCCTTGCCATCTCTAATTCGAAGTTATGGGCATCTAGGTGGAATGCGGAATACAGTCACCAAGGCGACAGTGACAGTATGATTGTCAACACCTGAATTTCAAAATTGTCAAAATGTGATACATTTGCATTAGCGTTAGGGTTTCTGTTAGGGTTGGGGGAGATAAAGTACCAACCAGCTCCTGTCATTTATCAAACCCAGCCTCTGACGTGGCAGTAAGGAGCTGATTGGCTGGATATTTATCTCTACCCAAGGCTTAGTAAATAGACCCCTCAGTGACAGTAAGAAGCCAGTGTTAATATTGCAACAATGGGTCTGACTGGGAGATGGACGGTTTTTTTGCAGCAGACGTAGCTGCTGTGCGAAAATATGCTAATGCCTGCAGGAGGCAAGTGAAGGAATAAGACGCCTCCTGCACAGCATCGCAGATCCGATGCTGCATCTGAAGATTTTTGTTGTGAAGAAAGGGTAAAGTTAGAATACAAGTCAAAAGCAAAGCACCAGAGACAGCGAGAATGGTGATAAGGAGAAAATAACCTTGGAGCTGATCAGGGTGTACGTATTTAGCAGGGAGGGTGGCGGATTCTCTGCACAAGTCAGGCGGATTGTTTTAACCTCAGGGTGATCAGAACGTACGATGTCTATTGCAAATCTTTTAATGATACCAGCCACCCTTTGTCCTCTCATCCAGGGGGCTATCCGAAGACCTTCCATCACCGCTGTGACTCCGCCATCCACCAACAGGAACGTCTGAAAGCCCACCTGAGGAGAGACACTAAAGTGAGACATACTGTATATACCCCCCATATATCCTCAAATAAACCCAACTGTAGCTCAGTTCTCTAGGCAGGCCTGGATACGTGGTAAGGTCACATACAGTAGGGCCTCTGCCTAAAGCGGCCAGATTACTGGGATTACAGACAGATGTTCACAGTCTACATAAATGTTTATAATCCAACACTTACTTGTGCTTTTGCATATATAGAGCCTGAGTCTGAGTCGTGTCACGCCTGTATTTGCATCCATTGAGGCAGACTATGGACTATTATTTCAAGCAGCCTGGCCCATTGCACAAGACGTGACACGGACACACCTACTTGCTACTTCGGACACATCATGCAACACTTTTGCACGCCATGTTTTCTCCTACGTCCTAGAGGATGCTGGGGACACTTCATAGACCATGGGGTATAGACGGGATCCGCAGGAGACATGGGCACACTCTAAGACTTTTACTGGGTGTGAACTGGCTCCTCCTCCAGACCTCAGTTAGATTCTGTGCCCAGAGAGACTGGACACTAACAGGGGAGCTCTCCTGAGTTTCTCTGAAAAAGACTTAGGGGGTAATTCCAAGTTGATCGCAGCAGGAAATTTTTTAGCAGTTGGGCAAAACCATGTGCACTGCAGGTGTGGCAGGTATAACATTTGCAGAGAGAGTTAGATTTGGGTGGGTTATTTTATTTCTGTGCAGGGTAAATACTGGCTGCTTTATTTTTACACTGCAAATTAGATTGCAAATTGAACACACCACACCCAAATCTAACTCTCTCTGCACATGTTATATCTGCCTCCCCTGCAGTGCACATAGTTTTGCCCAGTTGCTAACAGAATTCCTGCTGCGATCAACTTGGAATTACCCCCTTAGTTAGGTTTTTTATTTTCAGGGAGACCGGCTGGCAACAGGCTCCCTGCATCGTGGGACTTAGGGGAGATAAGTCAGACCTACTTCTAATGAGTTAAAGGCTCTGCCTCTTAGGCTACTGGACACCATTAGCTCCAGAGGGTCTGATCACTAGCCGTGCTAGATGCTCGTTCCCGGAGCCGCGCCATCACCCCCCTTGCAGAGCCAGAAGAAAGAAGCCGGGTGAGTATTCAGAAGAGAAGAAGACTTCAGAGACGGCAGACGCTGACTGAGGTACCGCGCGGCGGGTGCGCTGCGCGCCATGCTCACACACACACAAGCGGCACGGTTGGGTGCAGGGCGCAGGGGGGGCGCCCTGAGCAGCTGGAAACCTCAGATCAGACACTGGCAAAGACAGATGGTGCCTGGGCACAGATTATACCCCCGTCAGTATAAATATATTTTAAAAAGAAGCGGGACGGAAGCGCGCCATTGCGGGGGCGTGGCTTAGCCGTCATAGCTTTAACCAGCGCCATTTTTCTCTCGACAGAGCTGCAGAGACGCTGAGCCTTCCTCCTCCACTGTAACAAGTAACGGGAAAAACAGGGGGGGCACAGTTGATTTGGTGCTTATTATTATGAGATAACAGAAGCGCTGACATCTCTGGGGCTGTGTATTGCACACTTCGGATCAATGTTAGTCGCTGGGGTGTGAGCTGGCAAACTCCCTTTGTGTCTCCCTGACAGGCTTAGTGTGGGTCTGTCCCCTATAGCCCAGTGTGTTTGGTGGTGTCGGTGCACGTGTGTTGGCATGTCTGAGGCTGAATGCTCTTCCCAGGAGGAAGTAGGTGTGGAGACAGTACAGGCTGTGGGAGTGACCCCGTCGGCACCGCCGACTCCGGATTGGGTGAATATGTTGAGTGTTTTGAATGCTAATGTGGCTTTGTTAAATAAGAGGTTTGATAAATCTGAGTCACAGCACCGAGCATGGAGAAGGTCCATGGAGGATTCAGTCACAAAACCCTTCGGGGTCACAGAAACGTTCATTTGCCCAGTTAGTGGACACAGACACTGACATGGATTCTGATTCCTGTGTCGACTATAATGATACCAGATTAAATCCTAAACTGGTTAAAAATATTCCATACATGATTGTGGCGATAAAGGACGTGTTAAATATCACGGAGGACCCTGAGGTTCCTGATACGAGGGTCTGCATGTATAAGGGTAAGAAACCTGAAGTAACGTTCCCTCCCTCTCATGAACTGAACGCTCTTTTTGAAAAGGCTTGGGAAAATCCTGACAAAAAGTTTTTGATTCCCAAGAGAATTCTGCTGAAATATCAATTTCCCTTAGGGGACAGGAAAATGTGGGAGTCAACCCCCTCTGTGGACAAGGCCTTATCTCGACTGTCCAAGAAGGTGGCCCTTCCGAGTCCGGACACAGCAGCCCTGAAGGATCCTGCGGATCGTCGACAGGAAAGCACATTGAAATCGATCTATGTCGCTATGGGTACACTGCTCAGACCTACCGTGGTGTCGGCATGGGTGAGTAGTGCTATTGAAAAATGGGTGCAGAATTTATCCTCTGAAATTGATACCCTGGACAGGGATAGCATTCTCGTAACTTTAAGCTACATAAGGGACGCTGCAGGGTATCTGATAGACGCTGCAAGGGATATTGGCTTTCTGGGATCAAAGGCCAATGCAATGTCAGTCTCGGCTAGGAGGGCATTGTGGATTCGTTAATGGAATGCTGATGCTGATTCAAAGAAAAATATGGAGACTCTGCCGTATAAAGGTGGTGTCTTGTTTGGTGGCGGCCTCGCGGACCTGGTAGCTACGGCTACTGCAGGTAAGTCATCGTTTCTACCTTATGTCCCTGCACAGCAGAAGAAAATGCCTCACTATCAGATGCAGTCCTTTTGGCCCAATAAGTACAAGAGAGGACGAGCGGGCTCCTTTCTTGCTACGAGAGGTAGGGGAAGGGGGAAAAGATCACCTGCGGTGGCAGGTTCCCAGGAGCAGAAGCCCTCCACAGCTGCTGCAAAACCCTCCGCATGACGCTGGGGCTCCTTTACAGGAGTCCACTCCAGTGGGGGCACGTCTCAAACTCTTCAGTCAGGTCTGGGTTCGCTCGGACCTGGATCCTTGGGTTGTAGACATTGTAACCCAAGGTTACAGGCTGGAGTTTCAAGACGTGCCCCCTCAACGTTTTTTCAAGTCAGCCTTGCCAGCTTCTCTCCCGGAAAGGGAGGTGGTATGCGCGGCCATACAAAAGCTGTGCCTACATCAGGTCATTGTCACAGTACCACCGTCTCAACAAGGAAAAGGCTTTTATTCGAGCCTATTCGTGGTACCGAAGCTGGATGGCTCGGTCAGACCGATTCTGAACTTAAAGTCTCTCAATTTCTATCTGAAGAGATTCAAATTCAAAATGGAATCTCTTCGGGCAGTGATCTCCAGTCTGCAGGGGGGAGACTTTATGGTATCGGTAGACATAAAGGACGCGTACTTACACGTCCCCATTTACCCTCCGCATCAGGCGTACCTGAGGTTTGCGGTTCAGGATTGTCATTACCAATTTCAGACGTTGCCGTTTGGGCTTTCCACAGCTCCAAGGATCTTCACAAAGGTGATGGCGGAAATGATGGTCCTCCTGCACAAGCAAGGAGTCACAATTATCCCGTACTTGGATGATCCTCTGATAAAGGCGAGATCAAGGGAGAAATTACTAGAACACGTCGCGCTCTCCCTGAAGATTCTACAGCAACATGGTTGGCTCCTAAATTTGCCAAAATCACAGTTGGTTCCGACAACGCGGCTGTCGTTCCTGGCCATGATTCTGGACACGGAGTTACAGAGAGTTTTTCTGCCAGTGGAGAAATCTCTGGAAATCCAGAACATGGTAAAAGTAATTCTGAAACCGGAGAGGGTGTCGGTTCATCAGTGCACTCGGTTGCTGGGAAAGATGGTGGCGGCGTACGAGGCTGTTCCATTTGGCAGGTTTCATGCCAGGGTGTTTCAGTGGGACCTGCTGGACAAGTGGTCCGGGTCTTACCTGCTCATGCACCGGAAAATAGTCCTGTCTGCCAGGACCAGAATCTCTCGCCTATGGTGGCTGCACAGTCCTCACCTTCTAGAGGGACGCAGGTTCGGAATCCAGGATTGGGTCCTGGTAACCACGGATGCAAGTCTCCGGGGATGGGGAGCAGTCACACAGGGGGAAAATTTCCAGGGAAAATGGTCAAGTCAGGAGGCTTGTCTGCACATAAACATTCTAGAATTAAGGGCCATTTACAACGGCCTTCGACAAGCGGAAAACCTTCTTCAAGATCTACCCGTCTTGATTCAGTCGGACAACATAACAGCAGTGGCGTACATAAACCGCCAGGGCGGAACGAAGAGCAGAGCGGCAGAAGCCACAAAAGTTCTCCACTGGACGGAAAGACATGTAAGCGCTCTGGCGGCAGTTTTCATTCCTGGAGTGGACAACTGGGAAGCAGACTTCCGCAGCAGAATGGGGAATGGGGTCTTCATCAAGAGATTTTCTCAGACGTGACAAGTCACTGGGGAATTCCTCATGTAGACATGATGGCGTCTCGACTCAACAAGAAACTTCGGAGGTATTGTTCCAGGTCAAGGGACCCTCAAGCAACAGCGGAGGACGCCTTGGTGACACCGTGGGTGTTTCCGTCGGTCTACGTGTTCCCGCCGCTTCCACTCATCCCGAAGGTGCTAAGGATCATAAGAAGAACAAGAGTTCCGGCGATACTCATTGTCCCAGACTGGCCGAAGAGAGCCTGGTATCCGGATCTTCAGGAGTTGCTCATAGGAGATCCGTGGCCTCTTCCTCTACGAGAGGACCTGTTACAGCAAGGTCCGTGCGTGTTCCAGGACTTACCGCGGCTGCGTTTGACGGCATGGTGGTTGAACGCCGTATTCTAGCCCGGAAGGGGATTCTCAGTGAAGTTATCCCCACTCTGCTTCAGGCTAGAAAGGAAGTAACGGCGAAGCATTACCACCGTATTTGGAGAAAATATGTGTCTTGGTGTGAATCCAAGAAGGCTCCTATGGAGGAATTTCAGCTGGGGCGTTTTCTCCATTTTCTACAAGCTGGTGTGGATGCGGGCCTTAAGCTGGGCTCTATTAAGGTACAAATTTTCGGCTTTATCAATATTCTTTCAAAAGGAATTACCTTCCTTCCCTCCGGTGGCGCCGTGGGATCTCAACGTGGTGTTGAGGTTCCTGCAATCTTCTTGGTATGAACCTTTACGGAAGGTTGAATTGAAATTCCTCACGTGGAAAGTGGTCATGTTGTTGGCATTAGCGTCCGCAGCTGTTTCTACCAAAGGTGGTTTCAGCGTTTCACATGAACCAACCTATTGGCTACTGGCACCCTCGTGGACTCAAAGTCTCTGGATGTGGTCAGGGCTTTGAAAATCTATGTAGCCAGAACGGCTCAGATTAGTAAAACGGAGGCTCTGTTTGTCCTGTATGATCCCAACAAGATTGGGGCTCCTGCTTCCAAGCAGACTATTGCACGCTGGATCTGTAATACGATTCAGCAGGCTCATTCAACGGCAGGATTGCCGTTGCCGAAATCGGTTAAGGCCCATTCTACTAGGAAGGTGGGCTCATCTTGGGCGGCTGCCCGTGGGGTCTCGGCGTTACAACTTTGTTGAGCAGCTACTTGGTCGGGTTCAAACACTTTCGCAAAGTTCTACAAGTTTGATACCCTGGCTGATGAGGACCTCTTGTTTGGTCAATCGGTGCTGCAGAGTCATCCGCACTCTCCCGCCCGATCTGAAGCTTTGGTATGATCCCCATGGTCTATGAAGTGTCCCCAGCATCCTCTAGGACGTAGGAGAAAATAGGATTTTAATACCTACCGGTAAATCTTTTTCTCTTAGTCCGTAGAGGATGCTGGGCGCCCGTCCCTGTGTGGACTCTTTCTGCAGTAGTGGTTGTAGGTTTTGGTTGTGTTACACAATGGTTGTGTTTGGTTTTAATCAGCCTGTTGCTGGTTTTTTGTTCAAGCTGTTGACTGGGTTTACTTACAAATGCCATGTTGTACGGCGTGTTTGTGGTGTGAGCTGGTGTGTATCTCACCCTTAGTTAAAAAAACCAAAATCCTTTTCCTCGAAATGTCTGTCTCCCTGGGCACAGTTACTATAACTGAGGTCTGGAGGAGGGGCATAGAGGGAGGAGCCAGTTCACACCCAGTAAAAGTCTTAGAGTGTGCCCATGTCTCCTGCGGATCCCGTCTATACCCCATGGTCTATGAAGTGTCCCCAGCATCCTCTACGGACTAAGAGAAAAGGATTTACCGGTAGGTATTAAAATCCTATTTTCTGATTCAGACAAATGTGCCGTCGGTTCAAAATCGGGAGATGCGTCCAGCTGCGAGAGGGGTAAAGGCTAGTGTTAGGCGCTAGAGGGAGTGTTAGGGGGTAGGGATTAGGGATAGGGGAAAAATTGCTTGCCCACCAATGACAACATTTCATCGATGTCTACGTGAGGAATAGGAGGCGTGGCTAAAACTGCAGCAGGCTACAACTATTTTATATCTCAGGTTATATGCTCCTTTAAATGCCTTCTTCTCCATATGCACCTCAAATGCCATCACAGCCCTTACATGCCCCTTTATATGCCCATGAGCCCCTTATGTCTCAGATTCCTCTTTTTAATATGGCATTACAGCCCCTCCCAAGTCCCTTTATATGCAAGAGCCCCCCTGTATATATCCAGAGTCCATTCATGCCTCCTAATATATAATATACAGTGACAGTATACCAGGATTTATCGGGATTCAGTCATGCCGCGTCACGTCGCCACTGATTGGCAGCGGCGCTGCAGCACCAGCCAGAGTCTTGCAAGACTCGGAGCTGCATCGCAACTACTGCTGCGGGCCGAGCCGTATGTGTACAGGTTAATTGATACGTACTGTCCAGGATTCAGCCAATCAGAAGTGTCCGTCAGTCGTCATCACCAGTTCATATTTTGCAACAAGGGTGAAGCCCCCGCTAGTGCTCCACATACGCATCTGTTACACCTCCCTAACCACAAGGGGTCGTAAGCACAATCTGCGTCACAGCCGGCATGAGACAAGATGCCTATACAATTTTGGTGCACCTGTGCAGTTGATGAAAAATCCCAATCTACCAGAAAAAGGGGCACAAATTGAATTTGCGTCCGCCGCTAGATGAGCCCCACAGTGGCGTGCAATAGATACGGTTCTATTTTTTTTATTTTTATAAACTTACTGATGCCCAATATTGCACGTGTGTGATCTGTACAACATAGGAGTAGATAGATAGATAGTTCATAGGTCAAAGTTTGTTATACTGTAGCAAGCCATGCGAGGGGACACGGCGCACTGATTGGGGTTCCCGGTCACTGTACGGAGAAAACGACACCAAAAAACCCCATAAAAAAACTCATGTCGACCTTTTGACCTATCGACCTAGAGACCCTGTCGACCTAGTTACTGTCGACCAATAGTGGTCAACCTAGAGACTGTCGACCTAGTTACTGTCGACCTTCCATACCACACCCGCTCCTGACATGCCCCGTGGGGATTTATAACATCATCTTGTTCCAGGAACATTTAATATGCACAATCCCGTTTAGCAGTCATTTCACCTGAGCGATGTAAATACAGGCTGGTTCTAATTGTGCGTCGCTGCTGTGTGATGAAAATCAGATAATTGACCTACTCCCGCTACTTAATAGTAGTTAGTAACGATCTTACCACAGCTGATATAGCTCGCTCTTGTTACTAATGTAGGAGTGCCTCCCCTGTGATGACCCCACTTTAGAAAACATTGGTAAATGGGTGACCATAAAGATTCGGGTCACTGAGGTTTCCGGCAGTTTGTTTTAATCACCAGGGACGAGTTCTTTTGTAAATATTGTACAATGTAGCCGCAAACACATTATAAAAGAAGCTTAATTATCTGGCATCCGCAGGAGTGATTTACATAACCTGTGTGACCGAGATATTACTGCAAATTAAATTAATGTGTGCACCGAAACTGGAACTGTAAATGTGCGCTGTGGTGTTTTCCACTTTGTGGAGCTTAGTGAATTAACACGGATTCGGTATGAATGACCGCCGGACGGGATGCAGGCGGTCAAAATAACGACGAAGGCATCTAATCAAACCCCTGTCCTCTACCCCCTAACCCTCCCTTCCCACAGCCTAACCCTAACCTCCCCCTGGTAGTGCCTAAACCTAACCCCGCTGTCCCGCAGCATAACCCTAACCCGCCCTGTTAGTGCCCTAACCTTCCCTCCCCTGTCCGCAGCCTAACCCTAACCTCCCATCCCCCACAGCCTAATCCTACTGATTAAAATGATACGCAGCATGCCTATATTCTATGTGCAATAGCAACTATATCTGCATACAAAATGTTATGCACAAAAAAAACACCAAAGGGTTTTTCCCACGGACCCCTAGGGCTATTAGCAACAATACCTGTACACTATACGGTAATAGAAAATGTAGAGATCTTGGTTACATATATTTTGCAAAAAATCTGATAAGCCTCCAGGCCACTTCAAGGCGTCTCTATTACTGGAGGTCCCTAATACTAAGTATAAGTCAATGGTGCGGACCCCACAAAACGGCTCAGGCCCGACCACCACAGGGCAGCACACCATTAAAATACTAAAGTGTTACACACTGAACATAGGCACGCAGCATATAATTGTAATCAGCAGGATCTGCTTGTGCATCCTGGAGGACTGGGGTTTATATAGGGTGTGTGCTGATTCAGCACATTTTAATGTCTGGGTATGTGCTTCTTTTTCCCGGACGTTAATATCGTCTCCCAATATGTCCCAGCAATAATGTCCATCCAATGCCTAGACAGATCCCTTTTTACGGAGTGACAGCACCTTATATGATGATCACACAAATATATACAGTAGGCATAAAACTCTACAATGAAGGTATAATTGGCGGGATGTACTAAGCGTCGCATCCCGCCACTTATTGGGTACATACCGCTGCTAATAATGCCAGTATGTACTTAAAAAATGTGCTTAAAATTGCAAAGGACTGCTCTCCCGATAAGAGCTGACCTTTGCCAGAGAAGGACTTCCGGGTTTAGGACGTGGGAACTCTTCCGCGCATGTACAGAGTGACGCGGCCACTGCAGGAGGTGCTGGGGGGGATCCGAGTGGATCCCTCTCAGGGGAAAATGCATTAAAAAAAAAGACCTAAATAGACTTCTATAGGGTAACGCCACATGAAGATGGCTTTACCCACCGGGTCCAAGTCTTGGAATGTATCACATTTCGGAGCTTGGTACATATGGAAATACGGACAAAACTCCGTAATTGATTTTCTGAGTTTTGCCCACATTTTCGGCTTTAGTACATCTCGCCTAATACATCTTCATAAGTGAATAGTCCCGTTCCAAATGGAACTAAATACAGTACAGTAGGCTCTGATTTGAACCAGAAAACATTCACTCCTGGATTACGTTCTTCAATTCTTGGGAGCGGAAAGGGTCTCAGATGGTAACAAAATAAACAGCAAGACCATCGTGTTGTATTCAATACACATATATTTGAATTCTATAAATAAAAAAAACAACGACATACAATAATACATTTTATATAAAGCTTATCTGACAAAGACAATCCAAAGGAAGGTCCTCAGGCGACCATTGAGCTGTATGACCGACGCGGTTCGTCCTGATATCGCCAAAGTGTCATCCAGACTTTCTCAAAGGCACACACCTGATCCCATATATACCCCTATTTTGAAAAAAAAAAAAAAGTGCCACTACCAAGATCTCCCCTTCCTATCTCACTCCTCTTCTCCCCACCTTTTCTCTCTCTCTGTCCCCCTCTCCTATAGTCCATCTCTCTCTCTCCACCTCCAACCCTACTGTATTTCCCCTGCCTCTCTCTTTCACTCCACCTCTTACCCTCTCTTTCTCACTTTCCCCCCTCTTACCCATCTCGTTCCCCCTACTTTCCGGTCTGTTTGTCTCCCTTCATTTTTCTAAACATGTCCTCTCCCTTTCCTTTATTCTCTCCCCCTCTTTTCTCTTTCTTCTGCATCTTTCAGTACAAGTCCTGTGCATCTCACAAACAGTTGGTGTAGTAACTGGCAGAGACCTGGGAACCGGTATACGGACAGTCAGTATACGGACAGCCGGTGGCGGCCTTTTGAGCTTGGTGCCAGTCCATGAGCCAATTGTGACTGGCAACCACTTCTGATTGACTGCCTGTCCGCAAGCAGTGATTGGCTCGCAGCCAGCGACAAATTCAAAAGGCCCAGAGCTTCTGTTGATTGGCTGATGGCCAAGTTTAAACTGTTGCTGCTACTAATAGACAGTACGGATGGTGTAATGGTTAGCATTACTGCCTCACAGCGCTGAGGTCATGGGTTTGATTCCCACGGTGGCCCAAACTGTGTGGAGTTTGTATATTCTCCCAGTGCTTGCTTGGGTATCTGCTGGTACTCTTGTTTCCTCCCACAATCCAAAAACATTCTGGTAGGTTAAATAAGAAAAGTAAATGTGAAAGGTTTACCTATATGGTGCAAATCTGCCCGTACACTGAAAATATCAACGTAAAAATCACAGTTTTTACAGAAACAATACACAGAAAAGAAAGGTGATAATGGGGGTCATTCCGAGTTGATCGCTAGCTGCAGTTGTTCGCAGCGCAGCGATTAGGTCAAAAAATGGCAATTCTGCGCATGCGTATGGGGCGCAGTGCGCACGCGCGTCGTACATTCACAAAAGCCGACGTAGTTTCACACAAGGTCTAGCGACGCTATTCAGTCGCACTGATCGCCGCAGAGTGACAGGAAGTGGGTGTTTCTGGGTGGTAACTTACCGTTTTCGGGGAGTGTGCGGAAAAACGCAGTCGTGCCAGATAAAAACGCAGGCGTGGCGGGGGAAACGGAGGCGTGGTTGGCCGAACGCAGGGCGTGTTTGTGACGTCAAAACAGGAACTAAACAGTCTGAAGTGATCGCTAGCTAGGAGTAAGTATCGAGCTACTCTGAAACTGCACAATCTTTTTTTGTAGCAGCGCAGCGAACCTTTCGTTCGCACTTCTGCTAAGCTAAGATACACTCCCAGAGGGCGGCGGCTTAGCGTTTGCACTGCTGCTAAAAGCAGCTAGCGAGCGAACAACTCGGAATGAGGGCCAATAATCTATGTCCAGGGCGCATACAAAAAATTCAACATGAAATGTAATACATCCCTTGTTAATTAATGATGAATGATTTCCTCCAATTGCAGAAAAGGATTTTCCGTTCGGAACTATCTTCTCTTAGTATATCGTGAGTTCCTCCCAATTCATGCAAAGAGATAGAAGCAAAAAAAAAAAAAAAATGTGTAGAACAGTTTCAAATGGACCAGATTAAGCTCCTCATCATTTCCACAAAAATGAAAAAGAAGGGCGTACCCCACTCACACAGAAACAAGTAGGTGGGAACCCATAAAGGTATCTTTATTGACGTCTATGTAATCTCTTTTGGTTTAAAACAGAAGTTCAATAGCTGGGCGTACCCGAAACTCAAGCTAGGAGTGAAGGATAAAATCCTATAAAGGTATCTTTGAAACCAAATTCGATGCGTACCCCAACTTACACAAATCGGGGATAGGACGTTCATGTAAAGGTATCTTTTCAAACACAGAAACAGTCATATGCGTACCCCAACTCACTCGATAATAGATAGATGACTCCTATAAAGGTATCTTTATCCTAAACTGCATACTTTTCCTTCACAATTGAAAGGGATTTCTTCTTCCAAGTAACATGAAAAAAGGAAATGATTTCGTCTTCGTAAGTGTAAAAAAGATTTATTCAAAACAGTCCAATTCGTACCGAAGATACCACCATATACAAATGGTAAAACCAATAAAAATAGTGACATTAAAAACAAAAACAATTTCCAATAGGACAAATGGGCCCAAAGATAAGTGATAAAATCGTAATTCTCCTTTTCCAAGACTACTCACAGTACAGCTGTCCCTGTGAGTAGTCTTGGAAAAGGAGAATTGCGATTTGTTTTGAATAAATCTTTTTTACACATACGAAGAGGAAATCATTTCCTTTTTTTCCTGTTACTTGGAAGAAGAAATCCCTTTCAATTGTGAAGGAAAAGTATGCGGTTTAGGAACAAAGGTCATGTGAAGGCTCAATTACAGATCTGCTATTGCATCATATTGAATGAATGGAAACAAAGGCCTATATGGAAATGCTTTTTAGACCATCTAGGTAAAGCACGTTGTTTGTCATACTCACCACTTTGCCCTCACACTTGGCCACAAACATCCTCCTCTGCGGGTCCTCCAGCCATTCATGGTAACTGCAAGGCAGATAGTCCGTTCCATTGTATATTCCAACAGAGATCGCCATCAACTCTTCATAGTCTTCAGCGGTGGCAGGCAGGATAGTTATTCCTTCCGACATTCTGGAAATATGTACCCGAGTAATGTTGCAGCTAAGAAGACAGCTAGGATTTTGCACTAAAGTGCAAAGCTCACAAAATGCAACAATCCCTGCACACAATAAAACATAAACAGGTTGTAAAAGTATGGCAATTATTTACCAACAAAGTACAAAAGGGCAGAATAGCAGCGAACAGTCAGCAATTAGCTTTTAGTAATCTATTGAAATTTATTTAATGAAATTGAGTAGGTATTACATTGAACCTTAATATTGTTTTTCCTTCAGTATTATTAACCTCAATAACATTCATTTCCAGTCAATTTTGACCACTTCACAGCTCATAATATTGCTTTCATCCAATACTAGCCAAAGGCTGCAGCGAGCCGACTGATTACTAAGCGACAGAGAAGCGGCAGAAACACACGGCAGTTTATAGCACATCTATGAAACACTGCCACGCAGAAGTGGCAGAAAAGAAAAGTGTTGCAAGATGGAATTGTTTTCTGGCCTTCCCACTTACCCATTCTTATGTTAGATAGTAAAAAGAACATGCACAGCTTAACAAACTAGCACTTCAGTGACAGGGAATGCCACTTTTGTGGCTGAAGTGCTTGTTTTATTTGGGCCCCAACAAAACAATTTTTTGAAAGGACTACCAACGATCACTAATGAGGAGGTTGTCGATGATGTTGTTAATTACAAATTATTATAATTTTGTAAAATAAATTTCATGAACTCGCAGCAAATGTAGTGACTGCGTCAATGGTTAACGCCCCTACCTCTTCTAACTTTGGCCTCAAAATTGGGGAAGACGCCATCATAAACATTGTCAGAATTTGGGTAAAAATAATCCCACACCCAAGAGATGACTTTTTTGGTCTTATGCCCAGGCATCACAATGGCTTTATCACGGACAAGAACTGCTGCCACTGGTGGCTGACTAACACAAACAACATAATAAGCATCTGCATCATCAATGAGGATGTCAGCCAATAGATGTGGTTTAAGGAAAGGGTTCTCAGGGACATTTTATGTTCCTAGTGTAGTGGACATTTTGGTTTCAACATTACGGCTGTGAAATTTCCTACCCACCCTCCCGGAACAGCAATCACCGGTCCCTGGGTGTAAGAGAGTATGATCAGCAGTGGGGGAGGGGTGGGGGCGTGGCGATGTCGGAGCTCTGGGGAGATCAATGGTTGACTGTATGTGCTGCGGGGCGGGGAGGAGGTGAGTGGGTGACGGTGTATGTGCTGCGGGAGGTGAGCAGGTTACTGTATGTGCTGTGGGAGGAGGAGAGTGGATGACTGTGTACTGCGGAAGGTGAGTGCCGGTGACTGTAAGTGCTGTTGGGGGGGGAAAGAGGATGACTGTATTTGCTGCGGGGGGTGGTGAGCGGGTGACTATGTGCTGCGGTGGGTGATTGCCGGTGAATGTGTATGTGCTGCCCCCTCAACACATAAACTGTCACTTGCTCACCCACCCCCACCCCCACAGCAGATACAGTCATCCTCTCCCCCCCCCCTCCTCCACCCTCAGAGCACTTATAGTCAATGGCGCTCACCTGCCGCAGCACACAGTCATCCGCTCACCTCCTCCAACAGCACATACAGTTACCTGTGGGGGGGGGGGGTAGTGCTGGTGACTGTGTATGTGCTGTGGGGGCTGACACCCGCTGACTGTCGTGAAAATAACTATCTGGGGAGGAGTATTTGTGCCACACATCCCTGTGCTGGGTTTGCACATTGGGGGTTATTCAGAGTTGTTAGCAAACCCAAAAAGTTAGCACTTGGGAAAAACCAATTTGCACTGCAGGTGGGGCAGACGTAACATGTGCAGAGAGAGTCAGATTTGGGTGGGGTGTGTTCAAACTGAAATCTAAATTGCAGTGTGAATATAAAGCAGCCAGTATTTACCCTGCACAGAAACAAAATAACCCACCCAAATCTAAATCTCTCTGCACATGTTACATCTGCCCCACCTGCAGTGCACATGGTTTTGCCCAATTGGTAACTTTTTGGGTTTGCTAACGTCTCTCTATAACCCCCATTGGGGGTCATTCCGAGTTGATCGCTCGCTACGGATTTTCGCAGTGCAGCGATCAGGTAAAAAAACGTCGAAACTACTCATGCGCCGCAATGCGCACGCGCGTCGTACGAGTACAAAGAGCATCGTTGCTGTGCAATGGATCTAGCAAAGAATCCATTCGCACAGCCGATCGCAAGGAGATTGACAGGAAGAGGGCGTTTATGGATGGCAATTGACCGTTTTCTGGGAGTGTTTGGAAAAACGCAGGCGTGGCCAGGCGTTTGCAGGGCGGGTGTCTGACGTCAATTCTGGGTCCTTCATCACAGCAATCATCGCACAGAATAAGTAACTACAGGGCTGGTCTTGTTTTGCACAAAATGTGTTTGCAGCCGCTCTGCTGCACAGGCGTTCGCACACTTGCAAAGCGAAAATACACTCCCCCGTGGGCGGCGACAATGCGTTTGCACGGCTGCTAAAAGTAGCTAGCGAGCGATCAACTCGGAATGAGGGCCCATGTGCAGAAATATACAGGGGGCAGCTTTCAGGACCAGGCTAGAGGAAAACCTACAGTGGGAAATGAGTGGTAACTTGTGTCCCTATAATCCACGGGTCTGGGACTGAGGGTCGACAGCACAAAGGTCGACACACCTTAGGTCGACAGCAATTGGTCGACACACCTTAGGTTGACATGGACAAAAGGTCGACATGAACAAGGTCGACATGGAAAAAGGTCGACATGAGTTTTTTTATGGGGTTTTTTGTGTCGTTTTCTTCGTAGAGTGACTGGGAACCCCAATTAGTGCACCGCTTCGCTCGCCATGCTTCGGGCATGGTGCCTTCGCTCCGCTACCGCTTCGCTCGGCACACTTTACCGTTCCAATCGTAGTCCAAGTGGATCGTTAAGTATGAAAAGGTTCAAAAAAAGAAAAAAATCGTGAAAAACGCATGTTGACCTTTTTCCATGTCGACCTTTTGTCCATGTCGACCTTTTGTCCATGTCGAACTAAGGTGTGTCGACCAATTGGCGTCGACCTAAGGTGTGTCGACCTTTGTGCTGTCGACCTGGAGTCCGGATACCATAATCCACACAGCAAACTCTCTCTCTGGCCATCTCTGTTTCACTTTTTTTTCTCTTCTAAAAAGTATACAACTCAGCAATGCGGGAAAATAGCCCGAGGGGGCCTTATCCTAATAACAGTATGTCAGAGTCATGTGATAAGGGGGTATTGGTGAACAGTGGCATTGTATGTGTGTACATATTTTACCCAGTGTGTGTTTCAGTTTTATTAAATATTTTCTAGCTGCGTCTGCTGAAAATGATTCATACGTTCCTAAACAAAATATTATCATTTTTATTATTATTATTATGCTTTTATTTCTATGGTGCCACCAAGTGTCCTATACGGAAGTACAGATAAACAATGACATTGAAAGCACAATCACTCCGATATACGGGATTCGGGCAGCATGGGGGGGGGGGGGGGGGGGTGTCGGGTTCCTGGCAGTCAAAATGCAGACACCAGTATCCCGACACGTCTCTGAATGCCGCCGTCAATCAGAAAAAGGTACACAACGCAACGTTGTCTGCCGGGCCGCCGGAGAGGTAAGCCGCGTGGGTGCCATAGGCTGCAGGAGGAGGTTAGGTGACAGGCTGTGGGGAGGGGGGCTTAGGTTTAGGTAACCCCGGGGAGGGCTAGGCTGTGTGTGTGTGTGTGTGTGTGTGTGTGTGTGTGTGTGTGTGTGTGTGTGTGTGTGTGTGTGTGTGTGTGTGGGGGGAATTAGGGTTAGGGGGCCATGGGGTGAAGGTAAGTATGCTTAACTTCCCCCTGTCGGGATTCTCACTGTTGGGATGCTGCAGTTGTTATACCGACCGGCGGCATTTCGAACACAACCCCAATATACAAAGTACAAAAAGAATTGTGCAGTGTTTTTCCCCAAATAGAATAAAAGTTACTTCCATAGAGTATCCGTAGGCGTGCGCAGCACATTTTATTAGGGGCATGTCTAGCACCGCCTATTGGCACTCATTCCAATATAAAACGTCTCTCAGCCACACCATCATCTCCTCCCTGCCTCATCTCTCAGCCACACCATCATCTCCTCCCTGCCTCGTCTCCCAGCCACACCATCATCTCCTCCCTGCCTTGTCTCTCAGCCACACCATCATCTCCTCCCTGCCTCGTCTCTCAGCCACATCATCATCTCCTCCCTGCCTCGTCTCTCAGCCACACCATCATCTCCTCCCTGCCTCGTCTCTCAGCCACACCATCATCTCCTCCATGCCTCGTCTCTCAGCCACACCATCATCTCCTCCATGCCTCGTCTCTCAGCAACACCATCATCTCCTCCCTGCCTTGTCTCTCAGCCACACCATCATCTCCTCCCTGCCTCGTCTCTCAGCAACACCATCATCTCCTCCCTGCCTTGTCTCTCAGCCACACCATCATCTCCTCCCTGCCTCGTCTCTCAGCAACACCATCATCTCCTCCCTGCCTCGTCTCTCAGCCACACCATCATCTCCTCCATGCCTCGTCTCTCAGCCACACCATCATCTACTCCATGCCTCGTCTCTCAGCAACACCATCATCTCCGCCCTGCCTTGTCTCTCAGCCACACCATCATCTCCTCCCTGCCTCGTCTCTAAGCCACACCATCATCTCCTCCCTGCCTTGTCTCTCAGCCACACCATCATCTCCTCCCTGCCTCGTCTCTCAGCCACACCATCATCTCCTCCATGCCTCGTCTCTCAGCCACACCATCATCTACTCCATGCCTCGTCTCTCAGCAACACCATCATCTCCGCCCTGCCTTGTCTCTCAGCCACACCATCATCTCCTCCCTGCCTCGTCTCTCAGCCACACCATCATCTCCTCCCTGCCTTGTCTCTCAGCCACACCATCATCTCCTCCATGCCTCGTCTCTCAGCCACACCATCATCTACTCCATGCCTCGTCTCTCAGCAACACCATCATCTCCGCCCTGCCTTGTCTCTCAGCCACACCATCATCTCCTCCCTGCCTCGTCTCTCAGCCACACCATCATCTCCTCCATGCCTCGTCTCTCAGCCACACCATCATCTCCTCCATGCCTCGTCTCTCAGCCACACCATCATCTCCTCCATGCCTCGTCTCTCAGCAACACCATCATCTCCTCCCTGCCTTGTCTCTCAGCCACACCATCATCTCCTCCCTGCCTCGTCTCTCAGCAACACCATCATCTCCTCCCTGCCTTGTCTCTCAGCCACACCATCATCTCCTCCCTGCCTCGTCTCTCAGCCACACCATCATCTCCTACATGCCTCGTCTCTCAGCCACACCATCATCTACTCCATGCCTCGTCTCTCAGCAACACCATCATCTCCGCCCTGCCTTGTCTCTCAGCCACACCATCATCTCCTCCCTGCCTCGTCTCTCAGCCACACCATCATCTCCTCCCTGCCTTGTCTCTCAGCCACAACATCATCTCCTCCCTGCCTCGTCTCTCAGCAACACCATCATCTCCTCCCTGCCTCGTCTCTCAGCCACACCATCACCTCCTCCCTGCCTCGTCTCTTAGCCACACCATCATCTCCTCCCTGCCTCGTCTCTCAGCCACACCATCATCTCCTCCCTGCCTCGTCTCTCAGCCACACCATCATCTCCTCCCTGCCTCGTCTCTCAGCCACACCATCATCTCCTCCCTGCCTCGTCTCTCAGCAACACCATCTCCTCCCTTGCCTTGTCTCTCAGCCACACCATCATCTACTCCCTGCCTCGTCTCTCAGCCACACCATCATCTCCTCCCTGCCTCGTCTCTCAGCCACACCATCATCTACTCCCTGCGTCGTCTCTCAGCCACACCATCATCTCCTCCCTGCCTCGTCTCTCAGCCACACCATCATCTACTCCCTGCGTCGTCTCTCAGCCACACCATCTCCTCCCTACCTTGTCTCTCAGCCACACCATCATCTCCTCCCTGCCTTGTCTCTCAGACACACCATCATCTCTTCCCTGCCTCGTCTCTCAGCCACACCATCATATCCTCCCTGCCTCGTCTCTCAGCCACACCATCATCTCCTCCATGCCTCGTCTCTCAGCCACACCATCATCTCCTCCCTGCCTCGTCTCTCAGCAACACCATCATCTCCTCCCTGCCTCGTCTCTCAGCCACACCATCTCCTCCATGCCTCGTCTCTCAGCCACACCATCATCTCCTCCATGCCTCGTCTCTCAGCAACACCATCATCTCCTCCCTGCCTCGTCTCTCAGCCACACCATCATTTCCTCCCTGCCTCGTCTCTCAGCCACACCATCATCTCCTCCCTGCCTTGTCTCTCAGCCACACCATCATCTCCTCCCTGCCACGTCTCTCAGCAACACCATCATCTCCTCCCTGCCTCGTCTCTCAGCCACACCATCACCTCCTCCCTGCCTCGTCTCTTAGCCACACCATCATCTCCTCCCTGCCTCGTCTCTCAGCCACACCATCATCTCCTCCCTGCCTCGTCTCTCAGCCACACCATCATCTCCTCCCTGCCTCGTCTCTCAGCAACACCATCTCCTCCCTTGCCTTGTCTCTCAGCCACACCATCATCTACTCCCTGCCTCATCTCTCAGCACACCATCATCTCCTCCCTGCCTCGTCTCTCAGCCACACCATCATCTACTCCCTGCGTCGTCTCTCAGCCACAACATCATCTCCTCCCTGCCTCGTCTCTCAGCCACACCATCATCTCCTCCCTGCCTCGTCTCTCAGCCACACCATCATCTCCTCCCTGCGCCGTCTCTCATCCACACCATTATCTCCTCCCTGCATCTCTCATCATCCCCCTCACTCTGTGTCTCTCAGCCTCTCCCCTTCATTCTGTGTCTCTCAGACTGTCCCCCTTCATTCTGTCTCTAAACCTCATACCCTTCACTGTTTCTCAGCCTGCTCCCCTTCATTCTGTGTCTCTCAGCCATGTTATACACTTCACTGTTTCTCAGCCTGCCCCCGACCCCACTGTGTCTCTCAGCCTGCCCCCGACCACTCACTCTATGTCTCAGCCATGTCATACCCTTCACTGTCTCTCTGCCTGCCCCCCTCCCAACTGTGTCTCTCAGCCTGCCCCCGACCACTCACTCTGTGTCTCTCAGCCTCTCCCCTTCACTCTGTGTCTCTCAGACTGCCCCCTTCATTCTGTGTCTTTCAGCCTCATACCCTTCACTGTTTCTCAGCCTGCCCCCCTTCATTGTTTCTCTCAGCCACGTCATACCCTTCACTGTCTCTCAGCCTGCCCCCGACCCCACTCTGTGTCTCTCAGCCTGCCCCCGAGCACCCACTGTGTCTCTCAGCCATGTCATGCCCTTCACTGTCTCTCACCCTGCCCCCCAACCACACCGTGTCTCTCAGCCTGCACCCAGACTCCTCATTCTGTGTCTCTCAGCCATGTCATACCCTTCACTGTCTCTCACCCTGCCCCCTAACCCCACTGTCTCTCAGCCTGCACCCCGACTCCTCACTCGGGACGGGATGTACTAAAGGGAAAATGCGGTAAAACCCTGTTTTACCGCATTTTCGTATGTACTAACCCCCGACCGCCGCGTTTTCGCCCCATAGGGTATCGCCATCTTTTTATGGTGATACCCTATAAAAGCCTATGGGATTCTTACCGCTGCATCCCGCCGCTCCCCCCCCCCGCGCCACTCACGACGACCCTTCTCCCCCCAGCAGACCTGTGTGTCACTGAGCTGCTGCGGCCCCCCTCCTCCTCCCGGGGACTCCCTGAACACGTCACCTCCCGGGTCTGGGAGATGACGGAGACCCGTGCTGACCCCCCGCCGACCCCTGCACACATCATGCCGACCCCTGCACACATCATCGCGGGGGCCTCCTATACCGCATTGCGATACTAAACGCATATGTCAGTACATATGCGATTAGTATCACTGCGGTAGGCGGCGAGGGGCGGCGATGACATATAGTACATCCCGCCCTAAGTCTCTCAGCCATATCATACCCTTCACTGTCTCTCACCGTGCCCAAACCCCCCCCCCCACCCCCACTCTGTGTCTCTCAGCCAAGTCATACTCTTTACTGTCTCTCACCCTGCCCCCCAACCCCACTGTGTCTCTCAGCCTTCACCCGACCACTTACTCCAAACCCCTCCCCCACCCCACAGGCAGCCGCTCTCACCTGTGTGAGCCGCAGACGGTGAGGCCGCAGTCAGAGGATGTTATCGTGCTCCCCGGATTCCGCCTCCAGGCAGCTTGGCGAAGTGGGAGGCGACGCCGCAGCGAAAGTGCGGCGGGCGGTAACCGGGCGTGTTCCGGACGTATACCTGCAGCCACTGGCAGCAGAGCTGCCTCTTGTCATGGGACAGTGCTGTGAGCTCAAGTTACAGCCCGGATACTGTATGCTTAGAGTGAGCCTTCTGCTAATGGTATGATACCGCTGTGCTGAGCCCCAGCCCTTTCCTACAGTAGCACAAAACCACAATTTACATTACAGTTTATTGGAAACGTTTAAATGGAGGCATATGGCAATCACTATATATAGACCTTATATGGCAATCACTATATATAGACCTTATATGGCAATCACTATATATAGACCTCATATGGCTATCACTATATATAGACCTTATATGGCAATCACTATATGTAGACCTCATATGGCTATCACTATATATAGACCTTATACGGCAATCACTATATATAGACCTTATATGGCAATCACTATATATAGACCTTATACGGCAATCACTATATATAGACCTCATATGGCAATCACTATATATAGACCTCATATGGCAATCACTATATATAGACCTCATATGGCAATCACTATATATAGACCTTATATGGCAATCACTATATATAGACCTCATATGGCAATCACTATATATAGACCTCATATGGCAATCACTATATATAGACCTTATATGGCAATCACTATATATAGACCTCATATTGCAATCACTATATATAGACCTTATATGGCAATCACTATATATAGACCTCATATTGCAATCACTATATATAGACCTCATATGGCAATCACTATATATAGACCTCATATGGCAATCACTATATATAGACCTCATATGGCAATCACTATATATAGACCTCATATGGCAATCACTATATATAGACCTTATATGGCAATCACTATATATAGACCTCATATGGCAATCACTATATATAGACCTTATATGGCAATCACTATATATAGACCTCATATGGCAATCACTATATATAGACCTTATATAGCAATCACAATATATAGACCTCATATGGCAATCACTATATATAGACCTCATATGGCAATCACTATATATAGACCTCATATGGCAATCACTATATATAGACCTTATATGGCAATCACTATATATAGACCTCATGGCAATCACTATATATAGACCTTATATGGCAATCACTATATATAGACCTCACATGGCAATCACTATATATAGACCTTATATGGCAATCACTATATATAGACCTCATATGGCAATCACTATATATAGACCTTATATGGCAATCACTATATATAGACCTTATATGGCAATCACTATATATAGACCTTATATGGCAATCACTATATATAGACCTTATATGGCAATCACTATATATAGACCTTATACGGCAATCACTATATATAGACCTTATATGGCAATCACTATATATAGACCTTATACGGCAATCACTATATATAGACCTTATATGGCAATCACTATATATAGACCTCATACGGCAATCACTATATATAGACCTTATACGGCAATCACTATATATAGACCTTATATGGCAATCACTATATATAGACCTTATATGGCATTGGCAATCACTATATATAGACCTTATATGGCTATTTACTAAAGTAACTTTTCTCTGGATTGTGGTGTCTATATCAGGGCAGTAGTAGGGATGGGCATTGCATTTTGATGATTTAACAGGTTCCGTATGTTTGACCAGCAGACGGGAAGCCGACGGTCACAGTACTGACGCCGGCATCCCCATATTTGCAGTCCCGACAGTGGCAGGGTGAGTATGTTATCCCCTCTCCCTTACGCCCTAACCCTCCCTTCCCGCAGCCTAACCTCGCGCACCCCGCCGCAACCCAACAACCCTGGGTGTCACCTAAACCAAACTTCCCACCCCACCCATGACCCACCCGCTAAACTTACAGTCAGGATTCCAGCGTCGCCCTCCTGACCCTGTCGAGATTCCGGGGCTGGCGTTCTGATGGGTGTCAGTATTTCGACTGCCGGTATCCTGACCGGATCTAGGGGTCTATTCATGCAGCAGAGAAAAGCCCTGTTTTGCGTTAAACAGGGCTTTTCTCTGCCTACTGCAATTCACAGAGCCGGTTACCGTGGAGAAGTCTCTGACTTCTCCAGCGGTACCTCCGCTCTCTGCCTGAATCGCATCACCATACCTTTGTATGGTGAGTGCGATTCATGAAGGTGCGGAAAGCTCTGCTTTCCGCTTCTCCATGGAGTTCAGGTTCGCCATCTCAGGACGACGTAACCTAAACTGTAGTGCGGAGACATCAGGGAAGCTCAATGCTTCCCTGATCGCTGCTCTGCACCTCGCGCTGGCTCCGCCACCCGATCACCCAGCAACCACTGCGGCCTGCCGGGAGGTCAACACCCTGCGCATGCGCAAATGGACCCGCCGCTGTACCCCGCGCATCGCTGGGAAGGACCGCTGGAGATGACCTCACCGCAGGAGCCCCAGACACCGCAGCGCATCGTCGGAAGGGTGAGTATACATGAATTGCTACTTATCACAGCTATACATCGCATCGAAGCAATGCGATGTATAGTGATAAGTAGCAATTCTGTTTTCGTTTTCTGTATGAATAGACCCCCTAGTATCATCTCACTGTGTTATTTTTCAGTGTGTATTGTTTGTTGAAGCTTTTTCATAGTGTTCTGTCGCTCATACGATCATATTTTCCCTTGTACAGTACAGCGCTATGAACACATTTTGTATAAATATAAAATAATAAAGAGGAAGACGGAGAAACGCGTTGCATGGGATGCTGCTATTCATACACATTGAAAGATCAGAATAGGTGAGATGATACCTCCAGTCTGCAGAAAATAGTTTTTTTTTAAATGGATCGGAAAGTGTTGATGAAGTTTATTTATCCTGTTTAGCCAGATAAGTGATATAACAGGTAAGGCCCATACACACTGGCCGATATATCGCGGGTCCGTCGGCCAGTGTGTACGGCCGATACGTCTGTGAACTCCGTCGTTCACAGACGTATCGCGTCGGCCCCGCAGCACAGCCGACGGCCAATATATCTACCGATACATTGGCGCGTCACTGTATGTGTACGGGCGGTCGGACGACCGCCCGTACACATGCTGCGGCGGCCGGCGCTGATTGACAGCTGAACTGGGCGGGCGTGTGTACACGCCCGCCCAGTTCATGACGTCAGTCCCCGACGGATCTGGCAGTGTGTATGCACAGCACACTGCCCGATCCGTCCATAGATATATCTGGCGATCAATTGATCGGCAGATATATCTTCCAGTGTGTACCCACCTTTATACCACCTCAGAGATAGTTGCAGTTATAAGAAGACAATGAACAGCTCCTTGTTCTTCTAACCTGTGTAAAAGCTGAAACCTGTATAAACAGAATAGCGTATGTAAATGTTCTCATATCAGTGCTTATTATAATGCAGCACAGTGTCGGACTGGGGCATGAAGGGCCCACCGGGGGATGCAATGGTAGGGGCCCATATTTTGGGGTGTGGCCAGTCTCCAGAGGGGGTGTGGCCAGCTGCCACTGAGTCTTGGCTAACCATTAGAGAGTGCATGGTCTGGGCCCCTTGATAAATATATATAGTAAATGCTGATAGTGCATGCATGATAATGTACCACGTTAATAACAGCAATGCACTATAGAAAGTACACCATAGTAATGTGCAGTATAAGGTAACATTTATAATGTATAATTCAAGTGCACAGTCTGGAACCTGATCTCTAGAGGAGGAGGTGGGTTACCAGGCAGTGGGGCCCACTGGTGGTTTTCCCTGTGCCCCTGTGGGCCAGTCCAAGCCTGATGCAGCAGAAAACAGAAAATTAATCTGGATACTTTTAATTTCAATCAATGCAAAGCATTGGTTTGGAGTCAGGAAATGAATATAAAGAAGTAATGTCTTTCTGGCACTTTTTTGGGGCAGATTTATTAAGCATGGTGAAGTGATATAGTGGAAGGTGATGATAACGCACCAGCCAATCAGCTCCTGTCATTTTTCAAACACAGCCTGTAACATGGAAGTTAGGAGCTGATTGGCTGGTGCATTATCACCTTCCACTTTATCACTTCACCAGGCTTAATAAATCTGCGAGCAGATACACCTGATTAACTAATGGCTGACCTAATCACTATAGACAGTTGTATTCCCAAATTGGCATCAAAACCCCAAGATGTTGATTTCTAACACTACAGTAGCTGTTGTCTGTGTTTGAAGAATGTAGCTAACCCATCGCACAGGTCATTGAGTGCAGCCCGGAGACTCTTCTCTGCATAAAGGAACGAAAATGATATCGCCCCCTGCAGGCAGACCCTGTGCCCCCATCTGAAACTGCTTTCAGACATGGGTCTTGGCGCATGCCAGGTCATCACCAAACAAGTCAATGTCCAAGTTGTGGGCCCCTTTTGCAGTTGAGTTTGGGTATGGAGGGGTGCCAAATCCGTGGAACCGAGGGGAAGATGTATGTATTTATGAGAGAGGAGGTGCAGAAATGGGAAGTCATGGAGTGGTAGATGTGGAATTAGATGACGTGGGGGTAGATGCTTGTGTCACTAGTGGTGCTGTCACTGGAGGATGCTAGTATCACATGGGTGGGAATAGAGCCAAATGAGCCTATGGCTCTATGGGTGGTCAGAGGAAGCCATTTCTGAACCAGTCTTCCTCCAGGAAGCAGCTCTTCTATCTTCGTCCCCTCAAAGAGTTTCAGTACCTCAGAAGGTCCAAGTACAGAGTGGTTTTATGGAGCGTTCAGAATTGTCCACTAAATATTGCAACAACTTGAGACTTTTTCAAATTGGTCAGAGGGGAAAAGAGTCGATTTGATAGCCTAATGGGAAACACAGAATATAGGAACATGTATCAGTAGGTGATGAAGTATAAATATAAAGCAACACACCTCAATAGCAAATACAAAAAAGAGATTTGGATTAGAAGAGAGGGGAAGCACAGAGGAGATAGAAAATGAGGAGCTTGTGGTGGTGGGGAGGATGTGAGAAGCTTGGCAGGAAGAGAGCAGTGTAGGAACATGGTGGGACACTCCGAGGACCAGCAGGTTGAGCCGATACTGCCTAGCTGATAAGTGCAGGAGAATAGGTTGGAGTGTTGTTGTTGCCACTCCCCTTTACCTCCCGCAAATGGTCCCTTCCTGTCAGTCACTCTGCGTTTAAATCCTCTTTGCAAGCGGCATCACAAAGGTACCTTAGCGCATGCTCAGTGCATTTGCAGCGCATGCAAAGTCTACCGATGATGGCTCAGCTGCGTGAACATTGGCCATTGCATACAAAGCATTAGCTCAGAAATATTGCATAGAATGCATAAACAGACTGAGGGGTCTAACCATGAAGCAGTGAAAAGTGTGGAGAAGTGAGCCAGTGGAGAAGTTGCCCATGGCAACCAATCAGCATTGAGGTAACATTAATAATTTGCATACTATATAATTGTACGAAGCAGTTGATTGGTTGCCATAGGCAACTTTTCCACAGGCTCACTTCTCCACTCTTTTCACTGCTTCATGAATAGACCCCTCTAAGACTGATGGAACTCCACCTGTTCACCACGCCCCCTCTGTCCAGTCTTCTCCCGGCCATTCACCTCCCAGTGCTCCCACTCTCACCTCTCACATAGTAGGCGGCATGTACTAACGGGAAAATGTGGTAAAAATCCAGTTTTCGGGGTTTTACCACATTCTCCGTATGTACTATAGCCCCACCAACGGGTTTCCGATGTGGAGGGTAATGTCAGCTATAGCTGCCTGTGGGCTTCTTTCAGCACCAGTGCTGTCAGAGGGGTCTGATCGGATCCCTCCCAGCACACCCTGCAGGACGCCGCATCTCTACGAATTCGTAGACGGACTCCCAGGTCATAAGTCCAGCGATCGGCGGCCATTACAAAGCGCAGCTCTTTTCGGGAGAGCTGCCTTTGTGGTACTAATTGCGTATGTTAGTTCATATACGATTAGTGTTAGCGTAAGTGTGGTGGGATGTACCACAATCCCCCCGTCTTACATCCCGCCCACTGACTGTACTATTTTGGTCTGCAAACTGGTTGAACCAACTGTCTTCCTGGTAATTAGGAATATGTCAGATGCGGCCGCACTACAGTATATCGGGGGCTTGTGATGAGACAGATGGGATTAACATGAAATCTTGAAGGTTAAACATCATCTATGTTTTTCTTATGATCGTACCGGTTTTACCATTCGATGGCAGCCGCCATTGAATGATGTGGAAGTGATGACCATCCCATGTTAGAATGCAGCTGAATTAAGCTGTTGATTGTTGAACATTGAGAATGGTCACGTGTCGCTACTGAGCATGTGCAAACATGACTTTTTGTGCATGCATGAACCATCATAATTTTTGTCCAGCCATAATTTGACAAATACAGTTGCATCATTATTGAGTAAAATATTTTCCTTTGCCCCTACAACAAAACGTATATTTTTCAAATGTATGTGAATCTAAGTAAGTTTTCTAGGAAAGTTACTGCACGTTGAAATGAATATTTTTTAAGAAAAAACACGGGTACGCTAAAAAATTTAAAATCCAAATTTGGATTAAGACGCCAATGGATTCTAAATTCTATCCTACAGAGGAGCACACAAATGGAGACGTTTCACGACATGGTAATATGAGATCTCTGTCTGGAGGATCAAAAAGAATTGGGAGATGTACTAAGCAGTGATAAAAGTGGAGAAGTGAGCCAGTGGAGAAGTTGCCCATGGCAACCAATCAGCTGCTCTGTATACTTTTATAGTATGCAAATTATAAATGTTGTGTCAATGCTGATTGGTTGACATGGGCAACTTCTCCACTAGCTCACTTCTCCACTTTTATCACTGCTTAGTACATGTCCCTCTAAAATCTAATTTAACCAATTTCAAGAAAGAAGTTTTTAAGAAATTGAAAAGTGATACTTCATTAGTGTTTAAGCAAGCTAGCTGAAGATGGGGGATGGGTTAGAGGTCATGAATCGCTGTGATTATGAAAATGAAGCACTTATATTATTGGGAGACCAAGCTTCTTATAGTACAGTGGTGGCCAACGCGTGGCTCTTGAGCCACATGCGGCTCTTTCTTCATTCAAATGTGGCTCCCAACACTCAAAGTCACGTGACCACAAGAGATCTGTAAACCGCTGCACTCCAGCAAGACATGCAGCAGCACTACGTAGACTGAGAACTGAGGGAGCCAAATACACATGCGGGAGCTGGCTGGAGTGACACAGGTTGGTGCTGGCTGGAGTGACACAGGGGGGAGCTGGCTGGAGTGACACAGGCGGATGCTGGCTGGAGTGACACAGGCGGGTGCTGGCTGGAGTGACACAGGTGGGTGCTGGCTGGAGTGACACAGGCGGGTGCTGGCTGGAGTGACACAGCCGGGAGCTGGCTGGAGTGACACAGGCGGGAGCTGGCTGGAGTGACACAGGCGGGTGCTGGCTGGAGTGACACAGGTGGGTGCTGGCTGGAGTGACACAGGTGGGTGCTGGCTGGAGTGACACAGGCGGGTGCTGGCTGGAGTGACACAGGCGGGAGCTGGCTGGAGTGACACAGGCGGGAGCTGGCTGGAGTGACACAGGCGGGTGCTGGCTGGAGTGACACAGGCGGGTGCTGGCTGGAGTGACACAGGCGGGAGCTGGCTGGAGTGACGGCGGGAGTGACACAGGCGGGAGCTGGCTGGAGTGACACAGGTGGGTGCTGGCTGGAGTGACACAGGCGGGTGCTGGCTGGAGTGACACAGGCGGGTGCTGGCTGGAGTGACACAGGCTGGTGCTGGCTGGAGTGACACAGGGGGGAGCTGGCTGGAGTGACACAGGCGGATGCTGGCTGGAGTGACACAGGCGGGTGCTGGCTGGAGTGACACAGGTGGGTGCTGGCTGGAGTGACACAGGCGGGTGCTGGCTGGAGTGACACAGCCGGGAGCTGGCTGGAGTGACACAGGCGGGAGCTGGCTGGAGTGACACAGGTGGGTGCTGGCTGGAGTGACACAGGTGGGTGCTGGCTGGAGTGACACAGGCGGGTGCTGCTGGAGTGACACAGGCGGGTGCTGGCTGGAGTGACACAGGCGGGTGCTGGCTGGAGTGACACAGGCGGGTGCTGGCTGGAGTAACACAGGCGGGTGCTGGCGGGAGTAACACAGGCGGGTGCTGGCGGGAGTGACACAGGCGGGTGCTGGCTGGAGTGACACAGGCGGGTGCTGGCTGGAGTGACACAGGCTGTTGCTGGCGGGAGTGACACATGGATGAACTGAAGTGTATTATGTGAATCTGGCTTTTCAATATATTTTATGCGGATCTGGCTTTTTCAATTATTGATGTAGAAGTGGCTTTTTCATTGTACTTTATGTTGGATCTGGCTTTTTCAATGTATTTTATACCAGGGGCGTGGCCTAGCAGGCACAAGGTCACACCCCATTTTTGCAAGTGCGCCTTCGGCTCGAAGTCGGCTCTTTGATGTACCTAACAAGATTTCTTGGCTCTTTGTCTCTGACTGGTTGGCCACCCCTGTTATAGTACATTACATCAAGATCCCACTGCAGAATATGTTGAGGAACTTTGTGTACTCGCAGATAAATTATTACTAAGGACAAGAATTAGTTCCTTATCAAGAATAATCCAGTTATCCAAACATTTTACTGTTTGCCTAAAATTCATACAGATGCGCCTTCCTTTTCTAGCCTCCATTCGTAATGAATCACGGCATACAGGGCTCATAAGAGTCTCCAACTCCTGTGCGACTTGGGGAGCTCCGAGCATCTTTTCCCCCCGAAAATGCCCATCTAATTCACATTGCTACGCAATAAGACACACAAGCAGACTATGCTGATTGCAATAATATGCTGCCTGACTATATTCTATGTTTCCAGGAAAACAGCATTTCGTATGCATATACAGTTGCATGTAGCATTTTGTACGCAGATACAGCTGCAGGTAGCACTTCGTACGCAGATACAGCTGCAGGTAGCATTTCGTACGCAGATACAGCTGCAGGTAGCATTTTGTACGCAGATACAGCTGCAGGTAGCACTTCGTACGCAGATACAGCTGCAGGTAGCATTTCGTACGCAGATACAGCTGCAGGTAGCATTTCGGATGCAGATACAGCTGCAGGTAGCATTTCGTATGCAGATACAGTTGCAGTTGAACACGGAATATAGTCATGCCGCATATCCCCTTAATCAGCATACTTTGCTTGTGTGTCTTATCTGCATAGCGATGCGAATAAGACAAATTTTCGGAGGGAAATGCACAAAAAAGACGTTTGATGTTAGTAAATGCGCTCACAACTAGGTGCAACTAGAAGGGCTGTTTAACATGACTGCAGCAACTGTGAGGGAGGACACACCTGTAAAGGGGATGCGGTCAATTTACCTACAATCAAAATCCCGACAAGGTCAAAATCCCGACAAGGTCAAAATACCGACATTTGAAATACAGACAAGGTCAAAATACAGTCATTTAAAATGTCGACAGGTCAAAAAGTCGACACAAGTTTTTTATGATTTTTTTCATTGAAACCGACTTGTTCATACTTTACCATCCCAGTGGACCTGGAGGTGGAATATAATAGTGTGCCGAGCGCAGCAAGGCACTGCGCCGAAGCATGGCGAGCGCAGCGATCCATGCAAGGAGATGTGGTACACTTATACGGTGTCCATGTCGACCTATGGCGGCATACGCACAAAAATTATGACAAACTTGTGTTGACTTTTTGACCTGTCGACATTTTAAATGTCGGTATTTTGACCTTGTCGGTATTTTAATTGATGATATTTTGACCTTGTTGGTATTTAGACCTTGTCGAGATTTTGAACGTCGATCAATTGTTGTCGGTGTTTTGAACGCCGGGATTTTGATTGTAGGTATTTCATACTAAACCCCTGTAAACAGCGAACGAATCCACCAGGAAGGCAAATACTGACTCGTTGACATCCTGTTGCTCTGAATATGTGCAGGTATTCCTGAACAGATATTAAGATAATAGAATTTAAGGTCTTATGTGAGAGACACAACAGCCATATTGCAAACTGTTAATAACATTGGGGGTTATTCAGGATGGCAAGTTTATGGAAGACATAAAGGGGTATATTCAATTGCAGTCGAAAACTGTCGTCTGTCGAAAAGACGGCAGTTTTCGACTTTTTAAGGACGAATCCTGATTCGACCTATTCAAAGCTTTTTGACAAGTCGATGCATTCGACTTGTCGAAAAGCACGTGGATCGGCGGAATAGCTGCCGATCCACGTGTTGATGTCGAAAACGGGGCCAAATCGACAGGTTTTGGCCCCGTTTTCGACCATCTCAATCCGACATCAAAATGATGTCGGAATGAGATGGACCCAGATGAGGCGAGGGGGGGGGGAGGCCGCAGGGAGATGGGGGGACAGCCGGCGGGCATACAGGAGATCAGCGCTACGATCATTTCTGCAGCTGGATGTCACTCACCCGCCCGACCTCACGGCAGCTTCCACCCGGCTCCAGCACGCTGCTGGAGCCGGGTGGAAGCTGCCGTGAGGTCGGGCGGGTGAGTGACATCCAGCTGCAGCGCTGATCGTAGCGCTGACCTTCTCTGGCTGGCGCCGGCTGACCCCCCGCGGCTCGCTCCTCCTCTGGGTACCATCTAAATTCGACTTGAAAAAGTCGAATTTTAGATGGGATTGAATAGGGGTTGTCGGAGCCATTCCGACAAATACATGTCGGAATGGATCCGACTTTAATTGAATATACCCCAAAGTCTAACAAAGAAAGAAACGCTGCTCAATCAATAAATTCATACACAATTTATTACACAAACAACATGAATAATACAATAAAGCAATATAAATCACCTAAAACACAATATAATAATAGATTAAAACTGACTGGTTAATAAATTGACATTGGTACGTCTCCCCGTATCCCTGAGGTTATTGCGTGCAATTTGTTAGTATTTAGGAACAAGTTCAGTCCTTTTTCAGTCATGCAGTTACCAGTTTTGTAACATATATCATATCCTGGTTTTTTGCATTATTTAAAAATGAGAGAATATAAACCATCATTAGATTTAGATGACAGTCAGCAAAAGTAGTCAGACAAAACTAAATACTTGGATTTGCTCTTGAACAGAGAAGACCAGAAAGTTTTAGTCATCATTTTATTAAAACAGTGTACATTAATAACTATGGCCCTCATTCCGAGTTGTTCGCTCGCTAGCTGCTTTTAGCAGCTTTACACACGCTAAGCCGCCGCCTACTGGGAGTGAATCTTAGCTTCTTAAAATTGCGAACGAAAGATTCTCAAAATTGCGAATACACACCTCTTAGCAGTTTCTGAGTAGCTTCAAACTTACTCGGCATCTGCGATCAGTTCAGTGCTTGTCGTTTCTGGTTTGACGTCACAAACACACCCAGCGTTCGCCCAGACACTCCTCCGTTTCTCCAGCCACTCCCGCGTTTTTCCCAGAAACGGTAGCGTTTTTTCGCACACACCCATAAAACGGCCAGTTTCCGCCCAGAAACACCCACTTCCTGTCAATCACATTACGATCACCAGAACGAAGAAAAAACCGTGAGTAAAATTCCTAACTGCATAGCAAATTTACTTGGCGCAGTCGCACTGCGGACATTGCATAGAAAAAGAACAAACGGCTGCGCTGAATATCAGGAACGAAACATAATGTACAGAGAGCCAACGTAAA
The DNA here is from genome assembly GCF_028390025.1 of Pseudophryne corroboree. Taxonomy (NCBI): domain Eukaryota; kingdom Metazoa; phylum Chordata; class Amphibia; order Anura; family Myobatrachidae; genus Pseudophryne; species Pseudophryne corroboree. The sequence continues at coordinate 44,167,375 of NC_086449.1, read as the reverse complement.
AAATAACAATGTTTATTAATAAAACATATAAAAAGATTAATTATCAAATAACCGGTGAATAATATATATAAATATATATAAGAACAATCACTAGACGTGAACTAGTGGTATATTGTAATAACTCAGCTTTGTCACAACTGAGGGCCTGAGCTGACGGGAGGCAGCCTCAGTTGTAGGGGCTGAGATGTACCGGAACCTGGGAGGTTGTATCAGACCCCTGGACATGTAAGTAACATGAATAATAACTGCCCGAAGGCGTGACCACGACAACTTGGATAAAAGTCAATGATGTTTATTATGACAACTCCGCAACACAGCAGCAGTAAAAGAAAACGTAAAAGTCAGCAAATAATAAATACAGTTCCTGGGTACTACAGGATGGCAGGAGCCACAGGGCACTGGTAGTGTGAGATAGTTCTTATAATCTTCTAGATGGAAAGTCCTTACCAGGCCCGACTGTAGCAATGGAGATAACCCAGGATTGTGCCAGCTGGTGTTCCAGGAAAAGCTGGGTTGCTGAAGGTAAAACAGCTGCTGTGGATACTGGCTGGAACCAGACTGTTGTTAGCACGGAGTGGATACTGGCTGGAACCAGTTAAATAATAAATGAACTTGGGAGCGATGAAATATGAACTGAAATGTAGAACTTGAGAGCGGAGAAATAATAATACCGGTGGAGAGTGGTAAAGTGTAGAAAGGACACCGGCCCTTTAAGGGAAGCTGTACTCTGCTGGAAGCTGAGCTGGAAGCAGGTAATGTTGTAGCTGGAAACAGATGAATCCACAATGGATTGGAGAGTCAGGCTACACCGCAGGTGGAATGCTGGTGCGGGTCTCTATGGTGGAAGTCTTGAGACAGGAGCTGGAACCTGGAAGACAATCACAGGAGAGAGACAAACAGGAACTAGGTTTGACAACCAAAGCACTGACGCCTTCCTTGCTCAGGCACAGTGTATTTATACCTGCAGCAAGGAAGGGATTGGCTAGGCAATTATGCAGATTAACAATACTGACAACAGATTGGAGGAAATGATCAGCTGACAGAATCCAAGATGGCTGCGCCCATGCAGACACTTGGAGGGAAGTTTGGTTTGTAATCCATGTGGTAATGAAAACAGTAATGGCGGCGCCGGCCACTGGAGACAGGAGACGCCAGGCTGACAAGTGCACATCCAACCACGCGGACACAGCGGAGGCCGCGGCTGACGTAATCGCCACTCTGACACTCTGCATGCAGAAGCTCATGGACGGCGGCGGAGGCCGCCGCGGGAGACGCCATGCCAGATGTAATAAGGCGTTACTGTGACAGCGTCTCAGAGAGACAGGAGAGGATGCAGGAATGTGAACATTAGGATAACAGATGGGATCCGGTCCTGGAGCGCTGAGCCAGCCTTAGGAGGCATCTGATGGGTAAGAAATGGCGTCCAGATACCCGGATCGTGACAGCACCCCCCCCTTTAGGAGTGGCCCCAGGACACTTCTTTGGCTTTTGAGGAAACTTGGAATGGAATCTCCGGACCAAGGCAGGAGCATGGACATCAGAAGCATTGGTCCATGAACGTTCCTCAGGACCATAACCCTTCCAGTCAATAAGATATTGTAGTTGACCGTAACGGTGACGTGAGTCCAGGATCTTGGCCACTTCATACTCAACGCCTCGTTGAGTTTGGACTTTCGGAGTTGGAGGAAGTGAGGAATGAAACCGATTCAAGATCAGCGGTTTCAACAGGGAAACATGGAATGTCCTGGGTATTTTTAAGAAGGGAGGCAACTGGAGTCTGTAAGCAACAGGATTGATGACTTGTTCAATCTTGAAAGGACCGATATAGCGAGGTGCAAACTTCATACTGGGAACTCTTAACCTCAAATTCTTCGGGGATAACCATACCCGATCACCCACCTTGAGAGCAGGAACTGCTCGACGCTTCTTATCCGCAAACTTCTTGTACCTGAACGATGCCTTGAGCAGAGCTGATCGTACGCTCTTCCAGATATTGGCAAACTGATGCAAGGTGATATCCACTGCGGGAACAGAAGTTGCTGGAAGCGGTTGGAACTCAGGAACTTTAGGGTGGAATCCAAAGTTAGTGAAGAATGGTGTTGAAGCAGATGAAGAATGATACTGGTTGTTATGACAGAACTCGGCCCAGGGAAGTAATTGAACCCAGTCATCTTGAGAGGAGGACACATAGATGCGGAGGAAGGCCTCCAAGTCCTGATTCACCCTCTCGGTTTGACCATTGGTCTGAGGATGGTAAGCCGTGGAAAACTTTAGCTTGACTTGGAGGACTTGACATAAACTTCGCCAGAATTTGGCTGTGAATTGAACTCCTCGATCTGAGATAATTTCTTCAGGAAGACCGTGGAGTCGGAAGATCTCTTGTATGAATACTTGAGCCAACTTGGAAGCTGACGGAAGACCGGTGAGAGGAATGAAGTGTGCCATCTTGGTGAACCGGTCAACTACCACCCAGATGGTATTGAACTTGTTGCACATGGGTAAGTCTGTAATGAAATCCATCGACAAGTGGGTCCATGGTCGACGGGGAACGGATAGTGGAACCAGTTGCCCCGCAGGCGACTGGCGGGATACTTTATGTTGGGCACACTTTGGGCAAGATGCAATAAACTCCAAGACGTCCTTTTTCAGAGTTGGCCACCAATAGGACCTAGAGATAAACTCCAGGGTTTTTTGGATACCTGTATGTCCGGCAAAACGGGAAGCATGGGCCCAATGCATGAGCTTCTTCCTTAGCATCGGCTTCACAAAACTTTTCCCTGATGGGGGCGTAGAGTCCATCCCTACCGTGGAGAATGCCAACGGATTTATAATAGGATGCTTGTCTGAAGACTCTGACTCATTTTCTTGCTCCCATGAGCGGGAAAGAGCATCGGCCTTGCGATTCTGAGAGCCCGGACAGAACTGGAGTTTAAAGTCGAACCTGGAAAAGAAAAGTGCCCATCTGGCCTGACGAGGGTTGAGACATTGTGCGCCCTTCAGGTATAAAAGGTTCTTGTGGTCTGTAAGTATGGTGATTAAATGAGAAGCTCCCTCCAACAGATACCTCCACTCTTCTAGAGCGAGCTTGATGGCTAGCAACTCCTGGTCGCCAATGGCATAGTTGCGCTCAGCTGGGGAGAACTTCCGGGAGAAGAAACTGCAAGGATGTAAATGGCCATCTTTAGCCCTCTGAGATAACACCGCTCCTACTCCAACGGAGGAGGCATCCACCTCTAGGATGAAAGGAGAGTCGATGTCAGGCTGTTTCAGGACAGGCGCAGAGATGAACCTCTGTTTTAAAAGATGAAAAGCTTGCATGGCTTCTTCAGACCACTTGGACGGGTTAGCACCCTTCTTGGTGAAAGCAGTAATAGGCGCCACAATGGTGGAAAAGTCTCGTATAAACTTTCGGTAATAATTGGCGAACCCTAAGAACCTCTGGACCCCTTTGAGGGTTAAGGGTACCGGCCAATTCTGAATTGCTTGTAGTTTCTCAGGATCCATCTCTAGTCCGGAACCGGACACAATGTACCCTAGAAACGGAATGGACTTGACTTCAAAGACGCATTTTTCTAATTTGCAATAGAGATGATTGACACGGAGACGGGACAGAACCTCTTTAACCCAAAAACGATGTTCCTCTAAATCGTTGGCAAAAATGAGGATATCGTCTAGATAGACCACGACATGACGGTATAGAATGTCTCTGAAAATCTCATTGACAAAATGCTGGAAGACAGCTGGAGCATTGCTTAATCCGAAGGGCATGACGAGGTACTCATAATGTCCGTCACGGGTGTTAAAGGCGGTCTTCCACTCGTCACCCTCACGGATCCGGATGAGATTGTATGCACCTCGCAAGTCCAGCTTTGTAAAGATGGTAGCTCCGCTAACTCTGTCAAAGAGCTCAGTAATCAGGGGTAAAGGATAACGGTTCTTGATGGTAATGTCGTTCAAACCTCTGTAGTCGATGCACGGCCGCAGACCACCATCTTTCTTTTTTACAAAAAAGAAGCCTGCGCCGGCTGGGGAAGAAGAAGGTCGAATGAACCCCTTTGCTAGGTTCTCTTTAATGTATTCCTCCATAGAATGCGTCTCAGGCAGAGACAACGGATAAGTTCGGCCTCGAGGTGGAACCTTCCCTGGAACGAGGTCAATCGTCCCATTCTCTATGAGGAGGAAGGATATCAGCAGAAGCTTTACTGAACACATCCGTGAAATCTTGATATGGAGGAGGTGGAACATCAGACGACCTGGGGGAGGAAGAACAGACAGGCAATACTTTAAACAAACATGTCTCTGCACAGGAGGAACCCCATGCCAGGATTTGCGTAGTCGTCCAATCAATTGTAGGATTGTGAAGACGGAGCCATGGAAGGCCCAGGACCACAGGATGTGTGGCTCTTGGAATCACTAAAAGTGAAATAAGTTCGGAATGAAGAACTCCCACTCTCAGACGAACTGGTAGAGTCCTTAGAGCAATAACAGTATCAAAAATTTTACTGCCATCCACGGCAGTTAAGGAAAAGGAGGAAGGAAGTCTCTCGGTGGGTAGGGACCACCGTTTAACATAGGCTTCAGTAATAAAGTTCCCAGCTGCTCCGGAATCAAGGAGAGCAATGACGTTCCGATAACGTTGAGCAACTTGAAGCGAGACTGGGAGATTACAATCATGAGGAGATGGAGAGGAGATCATTACTCCTAGCCGGCCCTCTCCTGGGCGAGCTAGGGTTTGGAGTTTTCCCGGACGTTCGGGACAGGCATTGATGGTGTGAGACGGAGCTGCACAGTAAAGACAAAGAGACTCAGAGAGACGTCTTCGGCGCTCAGCAGGAGTTAAACGGGAACGGCCAATTTGCATGGGCTCATCTTTAGATGGTGACAGTTGACGAGGAGGAGGAGCAGAAGATTTTGGAGCAGATGATCTTCCACGCTCAGTTGCTCTCTCTCTGAAACGTAAATCAACTTTCGTGCAGAGTGAGATTAGCTCATCTAACTTAGAAGGTAAGTCTCTGGTAGCTAACTCATCTTTAATAAGCTCAGATAAGCCATGCCAGAATGCAGCATACAGGGCCTCGTCGTTCCATGCCAGTTCGGATGCCAGGATCTGGAACTGTATCAGATATTGTCCTACAGTACGTGACCCCTGGCGTAAACGGAGAATCTCGGATGAAGCTGAGGTTACCCGGCCTGGCTCGTCGAAGATGCGCCTGAATGTTGACACGAATGCAGTGTAAGAAGATAGCAGGGTGTCGGACCTCTCCCATAACGGTGATGCCCAGTCAAGGGCGGAGCCACTGAGAAGAGAGATGATGTAGGCAATTTTTGTACGGTCACTGGGAAAATTGCCAGGTTGTAGCTCAAACTGAATCTCACACTGGTTGAGAAATCCCCTGCAGAATCTTGGAGATCCGTCAAATTTTGCTGGCGTTGGAAGATGAAGACGTGGAGCAGAAATGGGTAAGATGGGTGGGGTTATAGCTGGAGTCACTGTGGTTGACGCACCAGATGCGCCTGATCCACGGAGAGTTGTCTGAATCCCATCCAGCCGAGTAGAGAGATCCTGGAGACAGCGGATGATGTGGCCCTGTGCAGCCTCCTGATGTTCTAGTCGGGCTGCCAGTTCTTGCATCGGCCTGGCCGCTTGATCCTGGTCTCCGGCTGGATTCATTAGGTCAGTGCTTACTGTCACAACTGAGGGCCTGAGCTGACGGGAGGCAGCCTCAGTTGTAGGGGCTGAGATGTACCGGAACCTGGGAGGTTGTATCAGACCCCTGGACATGTAAGTAACATGAATAATAACTGCCCGAAGGCGTGACCACGACAACTTGGATAAAAGTCAATGATGTTTATTATGACAACTCCGCAACACAGCAGCAGTAAAAGAAAACGTAAAAGTCAGCAAATAATAAATACAGTTCCTGGGTACTACAGGATGGCAGGAGCCACAGGGCACTGGTAGTGTGAGATAGTTCTTATAATCTTCTAGATGGAAAGTCCTTACCAGGCCCGACTGTAGCAATGGAGATAACCCAGGATTGTGCCAGCTGGTGTTCCAGGAAAAGCTGGGTTGCTGAAGGTAAAACAGCTGCTGTGGATACTGGCTGGAACCAGACTGTTGTTAGCACGGAGTGGATACTGGCTGGAACCAGTTAAATAATAAATGAACTTGGGAGCGATGAAATATGAACTGAAATGTAGAACTTGAGAGCGGAGAAATAATAATACCGGTGGAGAGTGGTAAAGTGTAGAAAGGACACCGGCCCTTTAAGGGAAGCTGTACTCTGCTGGAAGCTGAGCTGGAAGCAGGTAATGTTGTAGCTGGAAACAGATGAATCCACAATGGATTGGAGAGTCAGGCTACACCGCAGGTGGAATGCTGGTGCGGGTCTCTATGGTGGAAGTCTTGAGACAGGAGCTGGAACCTGGAAGACAATCACAGGAGAGAGACAAACAGGAACTAGGTTTGACAACCAAAGCACTGACGCCTTCCTTGCTCAGGCACAGAGTATTTATACCTGCAGCAAGGAAGGGATTGGCTAGGCAATTATGCAGATTAACAATACTGACAACAGATTGGAGGAAATGATCAGCTGACAGAATCCAAGATGGCTGCGCCCATGCAGACACTTGGAGGGAAGTTTGGTTTGTAATCCATGTGGTAATGAAAACAGTAATGGCGGCGCCGGCCACTGGAGACAGGAGACGCCAGGCTGACAAGTGCACATCCAACCACGCGGACACAGCGGAGGCCGCGGCTGACGTAATCGCCACTCTGACACTCTGCATGCAGAAGCTCATGGACGGCGGCGGAGGCCGCCGCGGGAGACGCCATGCCAGATGTAATAAGGCGTTACTGTGACAGCGTCTCAGAGAGACAGGAGAGGATGCAGGAATGTGAACATTAGGATAACAGATGGGATCCGGTCCTGGAGCGCTGAGCCAGCCTTAGGAGGCATCTGATGGGTAAGAAATGGCGTCCAGATACCCGGATCGTGACAAGCTTATTGGGGTGAAAAGTTCCGTGATTCACTTGTTAGATAGTTGATAAATACCAGGTGTGTTGGTAGGATCCTAATGAATTAAAAGTCCCTCAGTTGAAATTGATATTCAATACCTTTCCAAAATGGGCTGGTAAGAGCCGAGCGTCCTCGGCTTCAATGTCCTGCAATGCCCATATACGCTGTGCAGCGGAAAGGAATGGACCGTCTCTCTCACAACCCGGTCGTGGCGGCGTGTGCGCTGAAGCCGCTGATGTCGGATGCTGTAGACGGAGGGTGCAGCGGGGACCAAGGAACACCTGGAAGATTTCACCTGAGCTGAGTGTGGATAGGGGCGGGTCCTGGCGCGTTTCGTCACGTTCACGTGACTTTCTCGAAGGTACTGCGGACATTGCGCATGCGCACTAAGCGGAAAATCGCTGCGATGCGAAAAAATTTACCGAGCGAACAACTCGGAATGAGGGCCCATGTCCATTTTCATAGTGAACATGTTCCGAAATGGAAAACGGACATTCTACATTTTGTAAAATCCATAGAAATTGTAGCTCAGATGTTACGTTCAGTCATCAGTTGGAGGTCTATTTGGATAGGTTATGCAATAGAAATTTTCTTGACGAGATAATTAAGCAAGTAGTAACAAGTGAAGAATGTGGAACAGAAAGAATTGCTGGAATATAAGAACAATAAAAAGAGAACAAAGATAAAGTAATTTATGTTATACAATGCAATAAAAAGGCTAGATATTTAAAAGACCATTTAGCCCTGAATGCTTAAATTGATGTCTGAGAGTAATATTGGATCCGGAAAACAAATGGATTTTTTAAGTGCAATACCTGTAGCATTTGTTAGTATATGAAAAATACTGTACAGTTAATTATTTTACTAATACTAGAAATTTTGAGATCAAGGAACTTATTCTTTGTATGACACCATGGGTAATTTACCAATTAGAGTGTTCCTGTAAGATAAAATATATTGTTAAAACTAGTGATTTGCACTGGAAATTTTTCGGGTTTTGTGTTTTGGTTTTGGATTCGGTTCCGCGGCCGTGTTTTGGATTCGGACGCGTTTTGGCAAAACCTCCCTGAAAATTTTTTGTCGGATTCGGGTGCGTTTTGGATTCGGGTGTTTTTTTACAAAAAACCCTCAAAAACAGCTTAAATCATAGAATTTGGGGGTCATTTTGATCCCATAGTATTATTAACCTCAATAACCATAATTTCCACTCATTTACAGTCTATTCTGAATACCTCACAATATTATTTTTAGACCTAAAATTTGCACCGAAGTCGCTGGATGACTAAGCTAAGCGACCCAAGTGGCCGACACAAACACCTGGCCCATCTAGGAGTGGCACTGCAGTGTCACACAGGATGGCAGATTTAAATAAATAGTCCCCAAACAGCACATGATGCAAAGAAAAAAAGAGGTGCACCAAGGTCGCTGTGTGACTAAGCTAAGCGACCCAAGTGGCCGACACAAACACCTGGCCCATCTAGGAGTGTCACTGCAGTGTCAGACAGGATGGCAGATTTAAAAAATAGTCCCCAAACAGCACATGATGCAAAGAAAAAAAGAGGTGCACCAAGGTCGGTGTGTGACTAAGCTAAGCAACCCAAGTGGCCGACACAAACACCTGGCCCATCTAGGAGTGGCACTGCAGTGTCAGACAGGATGGCAGATTTAAAAAATAGTCCCCAAACAGCACATGATGCAAAGAAAAAAAGAGGTGCAATGAGGTAGCTGTGTGACTAAGCTAAGCGACCCAAGTGGCCGACACAAACACCTGGCCCATCTAGGAGTGGCACTGCAGTGTCAGACAGGATGGCAGATTTAAAAAAAATAGTCCCCAAACAGCACATGATGCAAAGAAAAAAAAAGGTGCAATGAGGTAGCTGTGTGACTAAGCTAAGCGACCCAAGTGGCCGACACAAACACCTGGCCCATCTAGGAGTGGCACTGCAGTGTCAAACAGGATGGCAGATTTAAAAAAATAGTCCCCAAACAGCACATGATGCAAAGAAAAAAAGAGGTGCACCAAGGTCGCTGTGTGACTAAGCTAAGCGACCCAAGTGGCCGACACAAACACCTGGCCCATCTAGGAGTGGCACTGCAGTGTCAGACAGGATGGCACTTCAAAAAATAGTCCCCAAACAGCACATGATGCAAAGAAAAAAAGAGGTGCACCAAGGTCGCTGTGTGACTAAGCTAAGCGACCCAAGTGGCCGACACAAACACCTGGCCCATCTAGGAGTGGCACTGCAGTGTCAGACAGGATAGCAGATTTAAAAAATAGTCCCCAAACAGCACATGATGCAAAGAAAAAAAGAGGTGCAATGAGGTAGCTGTGTGACTAAGCACTGTATAGTACTGCGCACAACTAAAATGCACCACAGGCATGGATGGATAGTATACTTGACGACACAGAGGTAGAGCAGTGGACTACTGTACCGTACTGCTAGATATATACTGGTGGTCAGCAAAATTCTGCACTGTCCTCCTACTATATATACTGCGCACAACTAAAATGCACCACAGGTATGGATGGATAGTATACTTGATGACACAGAGGTAAGTAGAGCAGTGGCCTACTGTACCGTACTGCTATATATTATATACTGGTGGTGAGCAAAATTCTGCACTGTCCTCCTACTATATATACTGCGCACAACTAAAATGCACCACAGGTATGGATGGATAGTATACTTGACGACACAGAGGTAGGTAGAGCAGTGGCCTACTGTACCGTACTGCTATATATTATATACTGGTGGTCAGCAAAATTCTGCACTGTTCTCCTGCTATATATACTGCGCACAACTAAAATGCACCACAGGTATGGATGGATAGTATACTTGACGACACAGAGGTAGGTAGAGCGGTGGTCTACTGTACCGTACTGCTATATATTATATACTGGTGGTCAGCAAAATTCTGCACTGTCCTCCTACTATATATACTGCGCACAACTAAAATGCACCACAGGTATGGATGGATAGTATACTTGACGACACAGAGGTAGGTAGAGCAGTGGACTACTGTACCGTACTGATATAGTACTGGTGGTCACTGGTCAGCAAAATTCTGCACTGTCCTCCTACTATATACTACAATGCAGCACAGATATGGAGCGTTTTTCAGGCAGAGAACGTAGATATTTTCAGCACACTGAGCACAGATATTTGCAGCACACTGAACACAACTGAGAGAACGCTGCACGTCCTCTCCCTATCATCTCCAATGCATGAGTGAAAATGGCGGCGACGCGCGGCTCCTTATATAGAATACGAATCTCGCGAGAATACAACAGCGGGATGATGACGTTCGGGCGCGCTCTGGTTAACTGAGCAAGACGGGAAGATCCGAGGCTGCCTCGGACCCGTGTAAAATGGGTGAAGTTCGGGGGGGTTCGGATTCCGAGGAACCGAACCCGCTCATCTCTAGTTAAAACTAAAAGGAATCTTAAGCTTAGGATACAGGAACATGTTAGAGGTATTAAGAATAAGCTGGAAAACCATTCAGTGTCTACATTCTTGAGGTCAGGCCCGGCGCTACCCGCTCAGTGAAGGGATGCAGTGCAGGGAGGTGCTGGGACGGATAGGCGCTCCCCCTGCTTTGCATCCCTTCCCTGCTGCACCGTTCTGTCTCCCCTGCTGCTGCTGCTGTGCCTGTCACTGTATGAAAGGTAGCATGAAAAGCCTCCTCCCCTCCCCCTCCCAATCACCTGTGACAGCGGCTGTGTAGGATCAGAGGAGGGGGCGGAGCTACATGGGATGGAAGGGGCGGAGCTAAACGGACCAGGTTGCTGTCGAGAGAGGGTTGATTCTATTTCGGAGTGGGAGAAGGGACCTTCTGACGTATCTAGGGGAGGAGACACGTCACCAGGGGGAGGAGCTACGGGCGAACAGGGTACCCGAAAAGTACCCTCGCGGGCTCGCTTCGCTCGCCACGCTTCGCTCGCCACGCTTCGGGCTCGGTGGCTCGCTTCGCTCGCCACCTGATTACTAAAGGTAATAGTTGGTGGCGTGGATAGTAGAGGAACTATCCCGCTGGCGTAGCTCTTCCCCCTTATGTCGTAACTCCTCCCCCAGACGGAAAAGGTCCCTTAGCCCACTTGATTCTAGCATCTACCGTCGAGAGAGGGACAGCCAGACTTAGGTAAGTGGAGGGTGAGAGAGAAATGTATGTATGTATGTATGTATGTATGTATGTATGTGGGTGTGTGTGTGTGTGTGTGTGTGTGTATATGGTGGGGGTGTATGTGTGTATATATGTGTGAATTGTGTGTGTTAGGTATGTCTGTGTGCGCACGCATTATGGACGCTACTACAGGGGGCCATTACATGTAAGGACGCTACTACTACTGGGGGGGCATTACGTATAAGGACGCTACTACTACTGGGGGGCATTACGTATTAGGACGCTACTACTACTGGGGGGGGGCATTATGTATAAGGACACTACTACTACTGGGGGGGCATTACATATAAGGACGCTACTACTGGGGGTGCATTACATATAAGGACGCTACTACTACTGGGGAGGCATTACGTATAAGGACACTACTACTACTGGGGGGGCATTACGTATAAGGACACTACTACTACTGGGGAGGCATTACGTATAAGGACACTACTACTACTGGGTGGGCATTACGTATAAGGACACTACTACTACTGGGGGGGCATTACGTATAAGGACACTACTACTACTGGGGGGGCATTACGTATAAGGACACTACTACTACTGGTGAGGCATTACGTATAAGGACACTACTACTACTGGGTGGGCATTACGTATAAGGACACTACTACTACTGGGGGGGCATTCGTATAAGGACACTACTACTACTGGGGGGGCATTACATATAAGGACGCTACCACTGGGGGGCATTACGTATAAGGACGCTACTACTACTGGGGGGGCATTACGTATAAGGACACTACTACTACTGGGGGGGCATTACGTATAAGGACGCTACTACTACTGGGGGGCATTACGTATAAGGACGCTACTACTACTGGGGGGGCATTACGTATAAGGACGCTACTACTACTGGGGGGGGGAATTACATATAAGGATGCTACTACTGGGGGGGCATTACGTATAAGGACGCTACCACTACTGGGGGGCATTACGTATAAGGACGCTACCACTACTGGGGGGGCATTACGTATAAGGACACTATTACTACTGGGGGGGCATTACGTATAAGCACACTACTACTACTGAGGGGGCATTACGTATAAGGACACTACTACTACTGGGGGCATTACGTATAAGGACGCTACTACTACTGGGGGTGCATTACGTATAAGGACGCTACTACTACTGGTGGGCATTACGTATAAGGACGCTACTACTACTGGTGGGCATTACGTATAAGGACGCTACTACTACTGGGGGGGCATTACGTATAAGGACGCTACTACTGGGGGGGGCATTACGTATAAGGACGCTACTATTACTGGGGGGGCATTACGTATAAGGACGCTACTACTACTGAGAGGCTATTATGTATAAGGATGCTACTACTACTGGGGGGGGGGGCATTATGTATAAGGACGCTAGTACTACTGGGGGGGCATTATGTATAATGACGCTACTACTACTGGGGGGGCATTACGTATAAGGACGCTACTACTGGGGGGGCATTACGTATAAGGACGCTACTACTGCAGGGGCATTATGTATAAGGACGCTACTATTACTGGGGGGGCATTACGTATAAGGACGCTACTACTACCGGGAGGGCATTATGTATAAGGATGCTACTACTACTCGGGGGGCATTATGTATAAGGACGCTACTACTACTGGGGGGGGCATTATGTATAAGGACGCTACTACTACTGGAGGGGCATTAAGTATAAGGACGCTACTACTGGGGGGGCATTACGTATAAGGACGCTACTACTGGGGGGGCATTATGTATAAGGGCGCTACTATTACTGGGGGGGGCATTACGTATAAGGACGCTACTATTACTGGGGGGGCATTACGTATAAGGACGCTACTACTACTGGTGGGCATTACGTATAAGGACGCTACTACTACTGGGGTGCATTACATATAAGGACGCTACTACTACTGGGGGGCATTATGTATAAGGACGCTACTACTACTGGGGGGGCATTACGTATAAGGACGCTACTACTACTGGGGGGGCATTACGTATAAGGACGCTACTACTACTGGGGGGGGGCATTACATATAAGGATGCTACTACTGGGGGGGCATTACGTATAAGGACGCTACCACTACTGGGGGGGGGGGCATTACGTATAAGGACGCTATTACTACTGGGGGGGCATTACGTATTAGGACACTACTACTACTGGGGGGGCATTACGTATAAGGACACTACTACTAGTGGGGGCATTACGTATAAGGACGCTACTACTACTGGGGGTGCATTACGTATAAGGACGCTACTACTACTGGTGGGCATTACGTATAAGGACGCTATTACTACTGGGGGGGCATTACGTATAAGGACGCTACTACTACTGGGGGTGCATTACGTATAAGGACGCTACTACTACTGGTGGGCATTACGTATAAGGACGCTACTACTACTGGGGGGGGCATTACGTATAAGGACGCTACTACTGGGGGGCGGGGGGCATTACGTATAAGGACGCTACTATTACTGGGGGAGCATTACGTATAAGGACGCTACTACTACTGGGAGGGCATTATGTATAAGGACGCTACTACTACTGGGGAGGGGCATTATGTATAAGGACGCTAGTACTACTGGGGGGGCATTATGTATAAGGACGCTGCTACTACTGGGGGGGCATTACGTATAAGGACGCTACTACTGGGGGGGCATTACATATAAGGACGCTACTACTGGGGGGGCATTATGTATAAGGACGCTACTATTACTGGGGGGGCATTACGTATAAGGACGCTACTACTACTGGGAGGGCATTATGTATAAGGATGCTACTACTACTCAGGGGGCATTATGTATAAGGACGTTACTACTACTGGGGGGGCATTATGTATAAGGACGCTACTACTACTGGGGGGGGCATTATGTATAAGGACGCTACTACTGGGGGGGCATTACGTATAAGGACGCTACTACTGGGGGGCATTATGTATAAGGACGCTACTATTACTGGGGGGGCATTACGTATAAGGACGCTACTACTACTGGTGGGCATTACGTGTAAGGACGCTACTACTACTGGGGTGCATTACGTATAAGGACGCTACTACTACTGGGGGGCATTACGTATAAGGACGCTACTACTACTGGGGGGGCATTACGTATAAGGGCGCTACTACTGGGGGGGCATTACGTATAAGGACGCTACTACTGGGGGGGCATTACGTATAAGGACGCTATTACTGGGGGGGGGCATTACGTATAATGACGCTACTACTACTGGGGGGGCATTACGTATAAGGACGCTACTACTACTGGTGGGCATTACATATAAGGACGCTACTACTACTGGGGTGCATTATGTATAAGGACGCTACCACTACTGGGTGGGCATTACGTATAAGGACGCTACTGCTGGGGGGGGCATTACGTATGAGGACGCTACTATTACTGGGGGGTGCATTACGTATAAGGATGCTACTACTACTGGGGGGGCATTATGTATAAGGACGCTACTACTACTGGGGGGTGCATTATGTATAAGGATGCTACTACTACTGGGGTGCATTACATATAAGGACGCTACTACTACGGGTGGGGCATTACGTATAAGATGAATAAGATTGTGCTACTGTGTGGCGTAATTTTAAATGGGGTACTATTGTGTGGCCATGCCCCTTACTTGTGAGACCACACCCCTTTTCATAGCGTGCGCCAAAGGCACGCGCTGACCCTTTGTTGAATATGTGAGGGCGCAAATTTATAGTTTGCAGGGAGGCGCCGAACACCCTAGCATCGGCCCTGCTTGAGGTGCAAGGGCCATTGAACGTGTCCACCTGGGAGACAGGGGAGATGTTTTGGATATTTTATAAGTGGCAATCATTTACAAAACAAAACCAACTGGTTTTACCTTGTAAAGTATTGCCACTTTAAAAATATTGGCATTCTCGCCCAAAGTCCTGCACCTCTGGAAACTATTACATTTTACCCCCATATCTACACATGGGTTAAATGTATCATATGCAAACAGAAGGATTGGGTTCTTAAAATGTGCGCAAGGCAGCTTTAACCAGTAAAAAGTGTCTAGCAGGATGTCACCCCACCCCAAAAAGAAACAGAAACTTTCACAAGAAAAAGACAATTTTCTCGGTATAAGCGCCAATAATGAAAAAATAAGATTTTACTTACCGATAAATCTATTTCTCGTAGTCCGTAGTGGATGCTGGGACTCCGTAAGGACCATGGGGAATAGCGGCTCCGCAGGAGACAGGGCACAAGAATAAAAGCTTTAGGATCAGGTGGTGTGCACTGGCTCCTCCCCCTATGACCCTCCTTCAAGCCTCAGTTAGGATACTGTGCCCGGACAAGCGTACATAATAAGGAAGGATATTGAATCCCGGGTAAGA
This sequence comes from Pseudophryne corroboree, assembly GCF_028390025.1. NCBI lineage: Eukaryota > Metazoa > Chordata > Amphibia > Anura > Myobatrachidae > Pseudophryne > Pseudophryne corroboree. Next base: position 44,151,846 of record NC_086449.1, on the reverse strand, counting down.
CTCATACCAGCCACACCAATCACACCGTACAACTCGTGATCTGAACCCAGTTAACAGTATGATAAAACGAAAAGGAGCCTCTGAAAAGATGGCTCACAACAATAATAACCCGAATTTTTGTAACAATAACTATGTACAAGTATTGCAGACAATCCGCACTTGGGATGGGCGCCCAGCATCCACTACAGACTACGAGAAATAGATTTATCGGTAAGTAAAATCTTATTTTCTCTGACGTCCTAGTGGATGCTGGGACTCCGTAAGGACCATGGGGATTATACCAAAGCTCCCAAACGGGCGGGAGAGTGCGGATGACTCTGCAGCACCGAATGAGAGAACTCCAGGTCCTCCTCAGCCAGGGTATCAAATTTGTAGAATTTAGCAAACGTGTTTGCCCCTGACCAAGTAGCTGCTCGGCAAAGTTGTAAAGCCGAGACCCCTCGGGCAGCCGCCCAAGATGAGCCCACTTTCCTTGTGGAATGTACTTTTACCGATTTTGGCTGTGGCAGGCCTGCCACAGAATGTGCAAGCTGAATTGTACTACAAATCCAACGAGCAATCGTCTGCTTAGAAGCAGGAGCACCCAGCTTGTTGGGTGCATACAGGATAAACAGCGAGTCAGATTTTCTGACTCCAGCCGTCCTGGAAACATATATTTTCAGGGCCCTGACAACGTCAAGCAACTTGGAGTCCTCCAAGTCCCTAGTAGCCGCAGGTACCACAATAGGTTGGTTCATGTGAAATGCAGAAACCACCTTAGGTAGAAATTGAGGACGAGTCCTCAATTCTGCCCTGTCAGAATGAAAAATTAAGTAAGGGCTTTTATATGATAAAGCTGCCAATTCTGACACACGCCTGGCTGAAGCCAGGGCTAACAGCATCGTCACCTTCCATGTGAGATATTTGAAGTCCACAGTGGTGAGTGGTTCAAACCAATGTGACTTAGGAAACTCAACACAACATTGAGATCCCAAGGTGCCACTGGAGGCACAAAAGGAGGCTGTATATGCAGTACCCCTTTTACAAATGTCTGAACTTCAGGCACTGAAGCCAGTTCTTTCTGGAAGAAAATCGACAGGGCCGAAATTTGAACCTTAATGGACCCTAATTTTAGGCCCATAGATAGTCCTGTTTGCAGGAAATGGAGGAAACGACCCAGTTGAAATTCCTCTGTAGGGGCCTTCTTGGCCTCACACCACGCAACATATTTTTGCCAAATGCGGTGATAATGTTTTGCGGTTACGTCCTTCCTGGCCTTGACCAGGGTAGGGATGACTTCATCTGGAATGCCTTTTTCCCTCAGGATCCGGCGTTCAACCGCCATGCCGTCAAACGCAGCCGCGGTAAGTCTTGGAACAGACAAGGCCCCTGCTGGAGCAGGTCCTTTCTCAGAGGTAGAGGCCACGGTTCGTCCGTGAGCATCTCTTGAAGTTCCGGGTACCAAGTCCTTCTTGGCCAATCCGGAACCACGAGTATAGTTCTTACTCCTCTCCTTCTTATGATTCTCAGTACTTTTGGTATGAGAGGCAGAGGAGGGAACACATACACTGACTGGTACACCCACGGCGTTACCAGAGCGTCCACCGCTATTGCCTGAGGGTCCCTTGACCTGGCGCAATATCTGTCTAGTTTTTTGTTTAGACGGGACACCATCATGTCCACCTTTGGTTCTTCCCAACGGTTTACTATCAGGTGGAAGACTTCTGGGTGAAGTCCCCACTCTCCCGGGTGGAGGTCATGTCTGCTGAGGAAGTCTGCTTCCCAGTTGTCCACTCCCGGAATGAACACTGCTGACAGTGCTAACACATGATTTTCCACCCAGCGAAGAATCCTTGCAGCTTCTGCCATTGCCCTCCTGCTTCTCGTGCCGCCCTGTCTGTTTACGTGGGCGACTGACGTGATGTTGTCCGATTGGATCAATACCGCCTGACCCTGAAGCAGGGGTTTCGCTTGACTTAGGGCATTGTAAATGGCCCTTAGTTCCAGAATGTTTATATGAAGAGATGTTTCCATGCTTGACCACAAGCCCTGGAAATTTCTTCCCTGTGTGACTGCTCCCCAGCCTCTCAGGCTTGCATCCGTGGTCACCAGGATCCAATCCTGAATGCCAAATCTGCGGCCCTCTAGTAGATGAGCACTCTGCAGCCACCACAGAAGAGACACCCTTGTCCTTGGCGACAGGGTTATCCGCTGATGCATCTGAAGATGCGATCCGGACCATTTGTCCAGTAGATCCCACTGAAAAGTTCTTGCATGGAATCTTCCGAATGGAATCGCTTCGTAAGAAGCCACCATTTTTCCCAGGACCCTCGTACACTGATGCACTGACACCTGGCCTGGTTTTAGGAGGTTCCTGACTAGCTCGGATAACTCCCTGGCCTTCTCCTCCGGGAGAAACACCTTCTTCTGGACTGTGTCCAGAATCATTCCTAGGAACAGTAGACGTGTCGTTGGAATCAGCTGCGATTTTGGAATATTTAGGATCCACCCGTGCTGACGTAACACTACCTGAGATAGTGCTACTCCGACTTCTAACTGTTCCCTGGACCTTGCCCTTATCAGGAGATCGTCCAAGTAAGGGATAATTAAGATGCCTTTTCTTCGAAGAAGAATCATCATTTCGGCCATTACCTTGGTAAAGACCCGAGGTGCCGTGGACAACCCAAACGGCAGCGTCTGAAACTGATAATGACAGTTTTGTACTACAAACCTGAGGTACCCTTGGTGAGAAGGGTAGATTGGGACGTGGAGATAAGCATCTTTGATGTCCAGAGACACCATATAGTCCCCTTCTTCCTGGTTTGCTATCACCGCTCTGAGTGATTCCATCTTGAATTTGAACCTTTTTATGTAAGTGTTCAAGGATTTCAGATTTAAAATTGGTCTCACCGAGCCGTCCGGCTTCGGTACCACAAACAGCGTGGAATAATACCCCTTTCCCTGTTGTAGGAGGGGTACCTTGATTATCACCTGCTGGGAATACAGCTTGTGAATGGCTTCCAAAACTGCCTCCCTGTCGGAGGGAGACTTTGGTAGAGCAGACTTCAGGAACCGGCGAGGGGGAAACGCCTCGAATTCCAGTTTGTACCCCTGCGATACTACCTGTAGAATCCAGGGGTCCACTTGCGAGTGAGCCCACTGCGCGTTGAAATTCTTGAGACGGGCCCCCACCATGTCTGAGTCTGCTTGTAAAGCCCCAGCGTCATGCTGAAGACTTGGCAGAAGCAGGGGAGGGCTTCTGCTCCTGGGAAGCGGCTGCATGGTGCAGTCTTTTTCCTCTTCCTCTGCCCCGGGGCAGAAAGGAGTGGCCTTTAGCTCGCTTGTACTTATGGAAACGAAAGGACTGAGTTTGAAAAGACGGTGTCTTTTTCTGCTGATGTGAAGTGACCTGGGGTAAAAAGGTGTACTTTCCAGCCGTTGCCGTGGCCACCAGGTCCGATAGACCAGCCCCAAATAACTCCTCCCCTTTATACGGCAATACTTCCATATGTCGTTTGGAATCCGCATCCCCTGACCACTGTCGCGTCCATAACGCTCTTCTGGCAGAAATGGACATAGCACTTACTCTTGATGCCAGGGTGCAAATATCCCTCTGTGCATCACGCATATATAGTAATGCATCCTTCAAATGCTCTATAGTTAACAATATATTGTCCCTATCCAGGGTATCAATATTTTCAGTCAGGGAATCCGACCACGCGACTCCAGCACTGCACATCCAGGCTGAAGCGATTGCTGGTCGCAGTATAACACCAGTATGTGTGTATATACTTTTTAGGATATTTTCCAGCCTTCTATCAGCTGGTTCTTTGAGGGTGGCCGTATCAGGAGACGGTAACGCTACTTGTTTAGATAAACGTGTGAGCGCCTTATCTACCCTAGGGGGTGTTTCCCAACGCGTCCTAACCTCTGACGGGAAAGGATATAGTGCCAATAATTTTTTAGAAATTAGCAGTTTTTTGTCGGGGGAAACCCACGCTTTATCACACACCTCATTTAATTCATCTGACTCAGGAAAAACTATTGGTAGTTTTTTCACACCCCACATAATACCCTTCTTTGTGGTACTTGTAGTGTCAGAAATGTTCAATGCCTCCTTCATTGCCGTGATCATGTAACGTGTGGCCCTACTGGACATTACGTTTGTCTCCTCACCGTCGACACTAGACTCAGTATCTGTGTCTGGGTCTGTGTCGAGCCACTGAGGTAACGGGCGTTTTAGGGCCCCTGACGGTGTCTGAGACGCCTGGACAGGCACTAATTGATTTGCCGGCTGTCTCATGTCGTCAACCGTTTTTTGCAAAGTGCTGACATTATCACTTAATTCTTTAAATACGATCATCCAGTCAGGTGTCGACTCCCTAGGGGGTGACATCACTAACCCAGGCAATTGCTCCGCCTCCACATCATTTTCCTCCTCATACATGTCGACACACACGTACCGACACACAGCACACACACCGGGAATGCTCTGATAGAGGACAGGACCCCACTAGCCCTTTGGAGAGACAGAGGGAGAGTCTGCCAGCACACACCAAGCGCTATATATATATACAGGGATAACCTTATATAAGTGTTATTCCCTTATAGCTGCTGTTTATATTATTTTTAGCTGCCAATAGTGCCCCCCCTTCTCTTTTTTACCCTGATTCTGTAGCAAGTCTGCAGGGGAGAGTCAGGGAGCCGTCCTTCCAGCGGAGCTGTGAGGGAAAATGGCGCTTGTGTGCTGAGGAGATAGGCTCCGCCCCTTCACGACGTCCTTATCTCCCGCTCTTTTCTGTAAAAATGGCAGGGGTTAAAATACATCCATATAGCCCAGGAGCTATATGTGATGTATTCTTTTGCCAACCTAAGGTATTATCTGTTTATATTGCGTCTCAGGGCGCTCCCCCCCCAGCGCCCTGCACCCTCAGTGACCGGAGTGTGAAGTGTGCTGAGAGCAATGGCGCACAGCTGCGGTGCTGTGCGCTACCTTAGTCTGAAGACAGGACCGTCTTCTGCCGCCGATTTCACCGGACCTCTTCGCTCTTCTGGCTCTGTAAGGGGGCCGGCGGCGCGGCTCCGGGACCCATCCAGGCTGAACCTGTGATCGTCCCTCTGGAGCTAATGTCCAGTAGCCTAAGAAGCCCAATCCACTCTGCACGCAGGTGAGTTCGCTTCTTCTCCCCTTAGTCCCACGATGCAGTGAGCCTGTTGCCAGCAGGACTCACTGAAAATAAAAAACCTAAAATACACTTTTATTCTAAGCAGCTCAGGAGAGCCACCTAGCCTGCACCCTTCTCGTTCGGGCACAAAAATCTAACTGAGGCTTGGAGGAGGGTCATAGGGGGAGGAGCCAGTGCACACCACCTGATCCTAAAGCTTTTATTCTTGTGCCCTGTCTCCTGCGGAGCCGCTATTCCCCATGGTCCTTACGGAGTCCCAGCATCCACTAGGACCTCAGAGAAAGGGTGATAGATATATGTATACGTCCCTTGAAGGATGTTCACATTCGATTGTTCCTCAATTATTCACAGGACGTTCTCAGTTGGTATGGAAGATGACCAATGGTTTGATATGGAAACAAAAAAACAGACATGCAATGTGTAGTATTGTTTTGCGTGAACAGTTCTTTTCATACATAGAATTAACCTAATCCCAATAGGAAAAAGTTAAAGTGATGGCATAAGGAGGGAATCTATATGCAGTGCGTACCCCAACTCACACTGGGAGGGGCAAATATGTGCACGGAAAGGTTTCTTTAAGTTTCTTCACCCTCTTTGTGTATCCTTCACCATAAAGTATGCATGAAAGAGCATACCTAAACTCACTTTAAGATGAAAGCGAGTCAAATACTGTAAACTGTGCAACCTCGTTTACTCTAAGAAGCTAACTTTTGAGGTATTTTATATCATCTAAATGCATTCCATGAAATTTGGGATTTTTTTATATATTTTTTTTTTGGTGCAATCTATGTTTTCATTTGAGTTCCCTCTTATGGAGTAACCAAATGTTATTTTATGTGCATGTTCTTGGTTTCCCAACTATGGGGTGTATGTATTAAATTTTAAAAAAATCAATTAGACTGATTGGCACCATTTTTTTCTTGTGATCTGGAACTGCCACATCATATACTGTTTTTTTTGGAGTCCGAAACAGCGGTGGACTCAAAAGATACCTTTATAAGAACATCTTTACTTCATAATTTGTGAGTGTGGTACGCATCCATATTGACACAACTATATAGGAGAAAGATACCTTTATACACCTGTCTCTTTCCACTTTTAAGTGAGTTGAGGTATGCTCTTTCATGCATACCATATGGTGAAGGACACTCAAAGAGGGTGAAGAACTCTTAAAGAAACCTTTTTGTGCACACATTTATCTCCCTTATTGTGAGTTGGGGTACGCACTATATACAGATCCTCCATCTTTAGTAGTGTCCCCCTTTATTCTGATGGGATAAGGACAACTCTATCTATCTAAAAAGAAAACCGGATATACAACAATACTACACATTGTATGTCTGTTTCTTTTTCCATACAAAATCACTGGGTACGAACTGCCCCCATTGGAAAACATCCTTTTGAGCCATTTTCAGAAGTTTTGAAGTGTTCGTGGATCCTAAAGATACCTTGATAGGACTGTCTCCACTTCTTGTCTTGTGAGTGCGGTACGCATTTCCATATGATACAGCAGTAATAGGATAAAAAGATACCTTTATATATTTGACTCGCTTTCATCTTAAAGTGAGTTTAGGTATGCTCTTCCATGCATACTTTATGGTGAAGGATACACAAAGAGAGTGAAGAAACTTAAAGAAACCTTTCCGTGCACATATTTGCCCCTCCCAGTGTGAGTTGGGGTACGCACTGCATATAGATTCCCTCCTTATGCCATCACTTTAACTTTTTCCTATTGGGATTAGGTTAATTTTATGTATGAAAAGAACTGTTCACGCAAAACAATACTACACATTGCATGTCTGTTTTTTTGTTTCCATATCAAACCATTGGTCATCTTCCATACCAACTGAGAACGTCCTGTGAATAATTGAGGAACAATCGAATGTGAACATCCTTCAAGGGACGTATACATATATCTATCACCCTTTTTCATTATTGGCGCTTATACCGAGAAAATTGTCTTTTTCTTGTGAAAGTAAATGTATCATAGGAAATTGCACCTTTTTCAAAGACATTATTCATGTTTTTGTATCTTTTTATGTCTTTTGTGTGTTTCTATGTTTTTTTTGTTGTTTTTTTACTGATATTCTATAGTATTGGTTTGGTCTTTTTTTATTAGGGACTGCAAATTGTATGAATTTTAAAATGACTACTGCATTTTTTAATTGTTGTATATGTAGTTACACATCAATATATATTATTGGTGTAATTTATGATATACAGTAAGTGTTCTGTGCAGCCCAAAGTTTTTTGGTTAGTAATGGGGGATTACGTATTGTTGACTCCGGTTTATCCATTATTTTAATTGAGATAGTCACTATCAAAATGGCATCTCTTGTAGTCTAAATGGGCTTTAGTATATTGTATGTGTGGTCATTAATAAGAGGTTACCCCTATTACAGCTGTGCTCCAGAAACATGGCCAACGGTTGTTCTAGGGCTTTCATTGAATAGATAGTAATATCACCACCAAAATGGCACTGCACATACATCTATATGGGCATTCTATTTCTATTACTTCAGCCATGGAATAAACACTCATTAATCTTACCATAATGAAGTAGATATTCAGACCATGCATCTGTTAAAGGCCCTCATTCCGAGTTGATCGCTAGCTGCTTTTCGGGCCGCAGTACGCACGCGCGAAGTACTTTCACACAAAACTATGCAGTTTTACACAAGGTCGAGCGACTCTTTTCAGTCGCACGGGTGATCGGTGAGTGATTGACAGGAAAGGGGCTTTTCTGGGTGGTAACTGAGCGTTTTCCGGGAGTGTACTAAAAAACGCAGGCGTGTCAGGTTAAAACGCAGGAGTGGCTGGGGAAACGGGGGAGTGGCTGGCCGAACGCAGGGTGTGTTTGTGACGTCAAACCAGGAACTAAACTGACTGAGGTGATCGCAAGGTTGGAGTAGGTTTGGAGCTGCTCAGAAACTGCATGAAAATTTTTACGAGCAGTTCTGCTAACCTTTCGTTCGCACTTCTGCTAAGCTAAGATACACTCCCAGTGGGAGGTGGCCTAGCGTGTGCACTGCTGCTAAAAGCAGCTAGCGAGCGATCAACTCGGAATGAGGGCCAATGTGTATAACCTGAAGAACGCTAGTATCAACATGTTGTATGTAAATTTGTGTTTTTGTAATACCGTGCATGCATAGTGGGTTCCAAAATGGCGGCACCATGGAATGTCCATAAGTGCCATAGAAGGAAATGCCAATTAACAGTCCCTGATATAAATAGCAGACACAGGCACCTTAGAACGGGTGTGGATTGAAGGAAAGTACATAGATTGACAGTCATTAGGTCAACAGGCAATAGGTCAACAGGGTCAAAAGGTCAACATGCAAATAGTCAACACAGAATAGGTTGTCATAGCCATAATCCTGGACCTAATCAGCCCCCTAGTGCCTAATCCTAAACCTCCATTTTGGGCCTAACCCTCCCCATAGTTCCTAACCCTAGCCATCCCCTTCCACGGCCTAACCCTAACCTTCTCCCAAGTTCCTAACCCTAACTTTTATAGTGGTGCCTAATCCAAACCCTCCCCCCTACTGCCTAAAACCTAACCCCTAACCCTACCCCTAAAAATCATGAATAATCATGAAAAACTGTGTAACCCTTTTTTACATTTCAACCTTTTGACCCTGCCAGCCTAAGTCCATGTTGACCATTTACTCTGTGACTGTTTGACCTTGTCATCCATCTGGTGTTGACCCATTGACAGGTTATACAGTACACATGATAATTACCTTTACTATTGCTGTTCCCCAAGTTATCAGACTAAAAGGCACTTGTTTCCCACCTATTTTAGTACATAATTTTTCTGGAACCATACAACAGTGGTCTCCTAGCAGAACATACCGATGGAAAGACTACCTAAAAGGACTTAACATACACAGATTTCTTTGGGCATAGTGGTATAGCAGTCTATCTGGATCCGGTATGTTATACCGCTTGACGGGATGCCGGCTGTCAGGAGACCGACAGTGGCATCCCATCTGCTGGAATTCCGGCAGCAAGTCCCCTCATGGGCTTGCTGTGCTCTCTGCACTTTGGGCCCGATGGCTTGCTTCACTCGCCACGGGTTATGTTCTCACTCGGTTGGTGGTGTGGACCCAACAACCGAGTGGGAATACCAGGCGTCGGACAGGATTCCGGGAACGGGATTTCACCGGCTATCAGCATTCCGGCATGGGTATTCCGAACGTCATGACCCCATCAGCCATCATTTTAACTGTAAACCGTGTATTGGTGCAATTCTAGGTAAGTTGTGCTCTAGGTTACCTCCATTGTAGATGCTACAACTACCGGGATTTCATACCCGACCCTGCACTGGCTGCCCTAATGACAACAGACTCGATGGACAACTTGTCTTTTTTCAACCTCATTAACTATGTTACTATTCCCAGGTTGTCTTCATAAAGCACCTAGATTTCCATATCTAGCACCATCTGTTCTCTCAGTACAATAAATGAGAGTTAGCCCTTCACACGACAGGTCATTGAGTACAGCCCGAAGACTCTCCTCTGCAAACATGAAGAAAAGGATATCGCCCCCTGCAGGCAGAGCCTGTATCCCCATTTTTAACTGCTTTAGTACATGGATCTTGGCACATACTGGGTCACTTCCAAACATATCAATGTCCAAGCGGTAAGCATCCTTTGCAAATGGAATTGGGTATGGAGGGGAACCAAGGCTGAGGAACCGAGGTGAAGAGTTGAGAATTGATGAGAGTGGAGAAACAGAAATGTGATGAGTAGTAGATGTGGAATCAGATGAGGTGAGGGTAGATGCAGTGATTGCATTGTCCTCATGGCTGGGTTGGCATCTGCTGGTGTCACTGATGGTGCTATCACTGGAGGCTGCTAGGATATCCCCTGTATCACATGGGTGGGAATAGAGCCAAATGATCTTCCACTCTAATAGTAGCTCCAGGTTGGTTCTATGGGTGGTCAGAGGATGAAAATCCTGAATCAGTCTTCCTTCAGGTAGCAGCTCTTCTACTTTAGTCCCTTCAAAGAGTTTCAGCACCTCAGTAAGGCCAAGGACAGAGTGGTTCATGGAGCTTTCTGAATTGTCCACCCGACTTTCCAGCAAGTTGAGCCCTTCTTCAACTTGGTGAAAAGGAAGGTGCACCGATATGACAGCCTAATGGGGAAGCCAGAGTATAGGAGAATGTATCAATGGTTGATAAAGTATAAATACAAAGGAACACACTACTACAGCAAACATTATAATTAGGGTGGGGGGTGACGGGCTAGGAGACAGTGGAGCACAGGGAGAGAGATAAAGTGGAGACGTTGCCCATATCAACCAATACGTTTCTATCTATTATTTTTTATGGCTTGCGGTTACAATACCGCCCGTTGGGACCCCGGCTATCTTAATACTGACTCCGGGATCCCAAAAAGGGGTACTATACCGCCGCTGGATTGCTGGCGAAGTAAGTGATTCCCCCTCTGTGGGTGTCCACGACAGCCATTTAGGGACAATTGAACCTGTGAGCCCGCTAGGAGCTTCGTTTTGCTCACCCCCTGGCGGCATTCTGGCGCACGGGATGCCGATGTCGGTATTCTGACGTTCGGCATCCCGTGGGCCGGGATCACATACCGCTCCCATTTTTTATAGCTGCAGAAGAATCGCTATAGGGATCTTTTCCACCTGTTCTCTTTAGAATGTCTCATACAACTCCTCCTGGGTGTAACAAGGTTAGAGTGGAGGAGGGTATAAGTTTAGCTAAGGGTGGAGACAGGAATGAGTGTAAGGACAAACGTGACTGTACATGGACAGGTTTGAGTGGAGAGAACCTTGGGTCACATGCACAGGTGAATGCAATTTACTGGAAAAGAAAATAGGGCCCGATTCAGCAAGTAATTTGCATGTTATATAGAGATGCAGGTAGCTTATGATACTCATGACTATACCTATTATGTAAAATTATGCGTATTTACCACAACAGTGTAAGACAAATTGGAACATTCACTCTCAGGGTTATATTTACTAAAGGTCGATATTGTTTGGATTATTTATTTATTTTTTTGGTAATTTGACATCTTTTTTTTCAAACCGACCATTTACTAAAATCAAAACCAATGACCAAAAAACACAAATTTGACCGTATTAGAACATCAAACCAATTTTTTTTTTCCGTACACTAGAATAGATTTAGTAATGGTCATTTTTTAAATACAAAATTGACGGCAAAGCCACCAAATAAATTGACCTACCTTTGGCAGACGAGTTTGAGAGAAGCACAGGTTTTATTATGGTAAACTATAAAGGAAGTGTTAAAAGTAAAAAATGTAATTACCGTATATACTCGAGTATAAGTCGACCCGAATATAAGCCGAGGCACCTCATTTTACCACAAAAACCTGGGAAAACTTATTGACTCGAGTATAAGCCTAGGGTGGGAAATGCAGCTCTAGCCGTACACAGCCCTCATAGTGCCAGATATGCCCTCATACTGCCAGATATGCCCCACAGTGCCAGATATGCCCTCATACTGCCAGATATGCCCCACAGTGCCAGATATGCCCTCATACTGACAGATATGCCCCACAGTGCCAGATATGCCCTCATGCTGCCAGATATGCCCCACAGTGCCAGATGTGCCAGATATGCCCTCATGCTGCCAGATATGCCCCACAGTGCCAGATATGCCCTCATGCTGCCAGATGTGCCAGATATGCCCTCATGCTGCCAGATATGCCCCACAGTGCCAGATGTGCCCTCATGCTGCCAGATATGCCCCACAGTGCCAGATGTGCCCTCATGCTGCCAGATATGCCCCACAGTTCCAGATATGCCCTCATGCTGCCAGATATGCCCCACAGTGCCAGATATGCCCTCATGCTGCCAGATATGCCCCACAGTGCCAGATATGCCCTCATGCTGACAGATACTTACCCTCCGTCGCTCCCGCGCTGTCTTCTGAAGGAGGGACACGGACAGCACAGCGCGCGGCTCTCCTGTGTCCCTCCTGCGTCTCCAGCGGCAGCGGCGTGTGTGTGTGTTAAATGAAGTGCCGCTTCGTGAGCTCACGAACGGGCACTTCATTTAATAGACCCGCCGGAGACGCAGGAGGGACACAGGAGAGCCGCGCGCTGTGCCCTCCGTGTCCCTCCTTCCACTGACTCGAGTATAAGCCGAGGGGGCTTTTTCAGCACAAAAAAAAGTGCTGAAAAAGTCGGCTTATACTCGAGTATATACGGTAATAAATGTGGGGTCCCCCTCCAAATCACTCCACTCACCTCTTAGCCTGATCTGATACTGGAAGATTAGGGGAAAAACTGGCATGGGTCCCCCTGATTTTGCAATAATCAGCACCGGGCAGAATCAGCCAGGGAGGGCTTAGGCTATAACAGGAATACACATCCCAAACTGTTCAGCCCTGGCCTGGGGAGTTCCTCTGAAAAGTGAGAACACCCACAAATAAAGGGGTCCTGAGGAACCCCCACTCCAGGAGTGAAGGCCTGGGGCTATTCCCCACATCAACTACGGGTCCCGGGAACTACAGTACAGGGCCCAGTAATCCTGCCTTGGCATGCTGGCACATGTGGAACAGCAAGTATCAGCATGCCCAGACATAGCAGGCAAGGTTGGGTGTATTAAAGGTGTGTAAAATTTTGGGCTGACTTATTGGGAGGTACTGGAAAGATCACACACAAAATATGTACAACTGTAGAAGCGGAAAGGAGGAGGGGAAGAGCAGACAGGCCTAGACCACGTACAGTAAGACCTTGTTCATCATCTGACAGAGACTCAGTAGACTTGGGCGCAGACACAGAAGTCATATATCTAGCTGCTGGTGCCGGAGGTGGAATGTTACTCGATAATGATGATGACTATCGGCAGAATTATCTAGTCGCTTCTCATTGGATACTTAGCAACTGACCTCTCTGGTGGACTAAACTCACTGGCCCTGCTCCTGTATTATATGAAGCGGTGGCCGCCAATTCACGTTACGTAATGTGCTTCCAACTCTCTTAGAGTCCCAATTTATGTTGTGCCCAAGAACAGTTAAAATAAAATCAAGACTGTGTCATTCATAAATCGTGGTAATCTGAAGGGCCAGAGACAGTGAGAATGGAGATAAGACCCTTGAGACAAGGTCCTACAAACCAACCTTAGAGCTGATCAGGATGTACTTCTTCAGCATGGAGGGTGGAGGATTCTCTGTACGGGCCAGACTGACTGTTGTAACCTCAGGGTGGTCATAACGCAGGGTATCTATGCAGAATTTTTGAATAATACCAGCCACCCCTCGTCCTCTCATCCAGGGGCCAACCCGAAGACCTTTCACCACCGCAGTCACTCCACCGTCCACCAGCAAGAATGACTCAAAGCCCACCTGAGAGATGAGGCTTCAATGAGACATACAGTACTGTATACACACCATATAACATCATATAATAAATCTTACTTTAACCAAAGCAAAGAAACAGATGAGTGTGTTGTGTGGGGCAAATGCTCATATCCCATCCTGAACCTATTGTATTTAATTCAAAACTATTATTGGTATATAAGAAAAAGGTGTCAAATGAACACCTACAAATAAGTTCAGCACACTATGGGGTCTATTTATGAAGCAGTGAAAAGTGTGGAGAAGTTGCCCATGGCAACCAATCAGCATTGACGTATCATAATTTGCATACTATACAATTGTATGGAGTAGCTGATTGGTTGCCATGGGCAACTTCTCCACAGGCTCACTTCTCCGCTCTTCACTGCTTCATGAACAGACCCCATATATGATTTAAAAGATTAAAAAGAAGTGTGAGTATGAAAAATGTGAACAGAACTCTCCACTGTCATAAAACAACTTCATCTCCAGTAAATTGGAGTGCATTATTTGTATACATCCTTTCTGGTACTTGTCCCATTACATGGTGTTTTTTTTATATTACAGTATATCGTAGGCTGGCCTGTGAGTAAGGTCTGTACAAAATGGGGGCAATTCAGATGTGTTTGGAGTAGAGATGAGCGCGTTCGGTTCTCAGAGGACCGAACCCTACCGGACTTCACGTCACGAGCCCGGATCAGAGTCATGCTCGGGTTTTCCCGTCCGACTAGGAAACCAGAACGAGGAAAAACGTCATCATCCCGCTGTCGGATTATCGCTGGGTTTGGGTTCCATATAAGGACCCGCGCGTCGCCGCCATTTTCACTCCGGCATTGGAGAGTGTAGAGAGAGGACGTGTCTCCATCCTCTCAGTGTCCGTGTGTTGTGCTGCATCTGTCCAGTCACAGTGGTTGTGTCCTCTGCTGCCATATGTCCAGTGCTGCTGTATAAGTCCCTTACAGTGTTGCTGTGTTGTCCTGCATCAGACCAGTGGTAGTGTCCTGTGCATCAGTCAGTCCAGTGACCAGTCACAGTGGTGGTCTCCTCTGCTGCTGTATAAGCACAGTCCATTGCAGTGGTGCTGTGTTGTCCTGCATCAGTCCAGTGGTGGTGTCCCTGTGCTGCCGTATATGTCCAGTGATCCTGCCGTATATATGTCCAGCGGTACTGTCGTATATGTCCAGCAGTACTGCCGTATAAATCCAGTGATCCTGCCGTATAATTCCAGTAATCCTGCCGTATAATTCCAGTGATCCTGCCGTATAATTCCAGTGATCCTGCAGTATAATTCCAGTAATCCTGCCGTATAATTCCAGTGATCCTGCTTTATAAATCCAGTAATCCTGCCGTATAATTCCAGTAATCCTGCCGTATAATTCCAGTGATAATGCCGTATAATTCCAGTAATCCTGCCATATAATTCCAGTGATTCTACCGTAAAATTCCAGTGATCCTGCCGTATAATTCCAGTGATCCTGCCGTATAATTCCAGTAATCCTGTTGTATAATTCCAGTGGTACTGGCGTATAATTACAGTGATCCTGCCTTATAAATCCAGTAATCCTGCCGTATAATTACAGTGATCCTGCCGTATAATTCCAGTAATCCTGCCATATAATTCCAGTAATCCAGCCGTATAATTACAGTGGTACTGGCGGATTAGTCCAGTCTAGTGATCTTGCCGTATAAATCCAGTGAACCTGCCGTATAATTACAGTGGTACTGGCGTCTAAATCCAGTCCAGTGATACTGCCGTATATATATATATATATACATATATATACAGTGGGGTTTGAAAGTTTGGGCACCCCAGGCAAAAATTCATTTTAATGTGCAAAAAGAAGCCAAGGAAAGATGGAAAAATCTCCAAAAGGCATCAAATTACAGATTAGACATTTTATAACATGTCAAAAAAAGTTTGATTTTATTTCCATCATTTACACTTTCAAAAGAACAGAAAACAAAAAATGGCGTCTGCAAAAGTTTGGGCACCCTGCAGAGTTAGTACCTTGTACTTCCCCCTTTGGACAGCTGAGACCTGGCAGTGTCATGGATTGTTCTCAATCATCGTCTGGAAAGACCAGGTGATGTCAATCTCAAAGGTTTTAAAAGCCCAGACTCATCTGACCTTGCTCCAACAATAAGCACCAAGGGTTCCTCTAAGCAGTTGTGTAGAACACTGAAACTGAGAATAGTTGACGCTAACAAAGCAGGAGAAGGCTATAAGAAGATAGCAAAGCGTTATCAGATGCCCATATCCTCTGTTCGGAATGTAATTAAGAAATGGCAGTCATCAGGAACAGTGGAAGTTAAAGCAAGATCTGGAAGACCAAGAAAAATATCAGACAGAACAGCTCGCAGGATTGTGAAAAAAGCAAGTCAAAATCCACGTTTGACTGCACGATCCCTCCAGAAAGATCTGGCAGACACTGGAGTTGTGGTACACTATTCCACTATAAAGAGATAATTGTACAAATATGGTCTTCATGGAAGAGTCATCAGAAGAAAACCTCTTCTACGTCCTCACCACAAAAATCAGCGTTTGAAGTTTGCAAATGAACATATAGACAAGCCTGATGCATTTTGGAATAAAGTTCTGTGGACCGATGAGGTTAAAATAGAACTTTTTGGGCGGAATGAGCAAAGGTACACTTGGAGAAGGAAGGGCACAGAATTTAATGAAAAGATCCTCTGTCCAACTGTTAAGCATGGGGGTGGATCAATCATGCTTTGGGGTTGTATTGCAGCCAGTGGCACAGGGAAAATTTCACGAGTAGAAGGAAAAATGGATTCAATAAGGTTCCAGCAAATTTTGGACGCTAACTTGATGCCATCTGTGAAAAAGCTGAAGTTAAAGAGAGGCTGGCTTCTACAAATGGATAATGATCCTAAACACACCTCAAAATCCACGGTGGATTACATCAAGAGGCATAAACTGAAGGTTTTGCCATGGCCTTCACAATCTCCTGACCTCAACATAATTGAAAATCTATAGATAGACCTTAAAAGAGCAGTGCGTCACAGACAGCCCAGGAATCTCAAAGAACTGGAAGACTTTTGTAAGGAAGAATGGGCGAAGATACCTCAAACAAGAATTGAAAGACTCTTGGCTGGCTACAAAAAGCGTTTACAAGCTGTGATACTTGCCAAAAGGGGCAGTACAAGGTATTAACTCTGCAGGGTGCCCAAACTTTTGCAGACGCCATTTTTTGTTTTCTGTTCTTTTGAAAGTGTAAATGATGGAAATAAAATCAAACTTTTTTGACATGTTATAAGAATGTCTAATCTGTAATTTGATGCCTTTTGGGGATTTTTCCATCTTTCCTTAGCTTCTTTTTGCACGTTAAAATGAATTTTTGCCTGGGGTGCCCAAACTTTCAATCCCCACTGTATACCCTGTTGCAAAGCGGATTACTGAGGCCATAACAACTAGGCTGGTGTTAGACGTGCGTCCGGTATCCACCATTAGTGCAGTGGGACAGCAGTGCCAATCCTAGATGGGCCAGGTGTTTGTGCCGCACACTTGTGTCGCTTAGCTTAGTCATACAGCTACCTCGTTACCCTCTTTTACTTCTTGGCATCATGTGCTGTTTGGGTACAAAAATTTTTTAAAGTGCCCTCCAGTCTGACACTGCAATGTCACTCCTAGATGGGCCAATTGTTTGTGTCACTTAGCCTAGTCATACAGCTACCTCATTGTACCTCTTCTACATCTTTGCATGATGTGCTGTTTGGGGCCTTGTTCACAAGAAATAGAATCAGATTATACTGGAGAGAATCTAGTGTGACATACACTGCACAGCTTGTGTTTACCCATGTTTCACAGTAAGCACTAAAACATACGGTACACATGCACACAGACATTAATATATCTCAAGCCTGCCCTTACTGAGAGGAAACACACAGAGAGAAGGACACCAGCACACCCCTAGCTGTATAGTCTCAGTGAGGCTGACAGCTAACTAAATCACAGTAAACACTAATAATGTCTGTCCTGTAGAGGACCCAGATAGTGTATAATAGCGGCTCTCCCCCTTGCTACACCCTCTACCAGTGTTCCAGCGTGGCTTGTGAGGCAGGAAGCGCTGTGTGTGCTGTCTGTGGCTGCATTAAGCAGAGGAAGGCGCCAAAATGCCTCTGGTCCCACTCTGAGGTAGCTCCGCCCCCCCAATGGCGCCGGAGCTACAGTGATTATTTATACTGGCAATGTCTCCTGTTTGCTCAAAAACATAACACAAGTGCTAGTTCAAGCAATTGTCAGCCAGTGCACACAGGGGACCCTCGTGGGACCCCCCCAGGAGGGTCCCGTACGCTGCGCCCGCGTTCAGCCATACTTTTAACCGGGGACCCCCTAGCAGGCCCCTGGTTTGTGCTCACCACAGATGTCACCTTCAAGCAGTTATAGGGGTGTGCGGCGTGCTGCGATTGTGACAGCCAAGGCACAGTGCCCTGCTGAACAACAAACACTCAGGACGGTGGTCCTGCAGTGGGAAAGCGGCTCTGCACCTTGCAAGGCCGGTGACCGTCCCCCACCAAACTCCCATGGTGCAGGTATGCTGTTGCCTAAACAGTGTACTGAAAATAACAAACATTAAAAAGGAATTGAAGAAAACTCTCTGGAGCTCAGAGATGTGCATCCTCTCCTGGAGGTGCTTTTTTTCAAACTGCCCGTGGGAGGGGGCATAGAGGGGAGGAGCCAGCACACCCAGTGAAGAAATTTATAGTGCACTGGCTCCTTTGGACCCCGTCTATACCCCCATCGTACTAGATTCCCCCAATATCCCTTATGGATGCTAGAGTAATATTATTTCATCATAAATGACATAATGATCACGGTATTTGGCATCCCACATGGAGTGTTATACTGGGGTAACGCCAATCTTGTGACTCTGAGACTAAATTGTGCAAGCAATCACAGAGAATTCTAATGCGCGTTTCACTTCACTGCTTTCTCAAAGTGTCACCTCATACCCCACTTGCCATTCTGACATCTCTCCACCGGCCCATACTGACTGACAGGCTTGCCCATTCACTTCTACTCTAATGACCACTAATTAGCCATTTATTAGCCTGAGGTTGCTGAGGAGATCATGTGATGAGGAAGCGGAGTGCTCCTGTTATGTTCAGTCTTAAGGTGCATACACACGGAGAGATTTTGACTATGAGAGATTTTGACTGAGAGACTTCCCTTGAACTGGCAGTAGGAGATTTTGACTAACTTTACTAGAGATTTTGACTAAGTGTGCAAGAGATTTTGGCTATGGGAGATTTTGGCTATCTCATTTAAATAAGCCGATGAGTGGGGGAGTGTCATATATAGGACGATTTTACAGGGTGGCTGGTATTTAAATAGCTAAAAATGTTTTGTTTTTTTTAAATTGCGTGGGGTCCCCCCTCCTATGTATAACCAGCCTCGGGCTCTTTGAGCCAGTCCTAGTTGTTAAAATACAGAGGAAAAAATGAGTAGGGTTCCCCCATATTTAGACAACCAGCACCGGGCTCTGCGTCCGGTCCTGGTTTAAAAAATACGGGGGACAAAAGACGTAGGGGTCCCCCGTATTTTTAAAACCAGCACCGGGCTCCACTAGCCAGGGAGATAATGCCACAGCCGGGGGACACTTTTATATTGGTCCCTGCGGCCGTGCCATTACCCCCCCAACTATTCACCCCTGACCGGGGTACACTGGAGGAGTGAGGATTCCTTAAATCAAGGGGTCCCCCCCTCCAGCCACCCAAGGGCCAGGGGTGAAGCTCGAAGCTGTCCCCCCCATCCGTGGGCGGTGGATGGGAGGCTGATAGCCTTTCAAAATGACATAAAAAGAATATTGTCTTTTGCTGTGGAACTACAAGTCCCAGCAAGCCTCCCCCGCATGCTGGTACTTGGAAAACCACAAGTACCAGCATGCGGGGAAATAACGGACCCGCTGGTTCCTGTAGTTCCACAACAAAAGAAATACCCAAATTAAAACACAACGCACACACCGTGAAAGTAAAACTTTATTTAAACACACTTACACACTCACACATACTTACCTACATCCCACGCCGCCAATCACGTCCCCTTGTCCAGTAGAATCCAATAGGGGTATCTGTAAAAAAAAAAAAAGCATCCCCTTTTTACACATTACGGCAGACAGCATCCCCTTTTTACACATTACGGCAAACAGCGCACCCATTTTACACATTATGGCAGACAGCGCACCCATTTTACACATTACGGCAGACAGCGCACCCATTTTACACATTACGGTAGACAGCGCACCCATTGTACACATTACGGCAGACAGCGCACCCATTATACACATTACGGCAGACAGCGCACCCATTGTACACATTACGGCAGACAGCGCACCCATTGTACACATTATGGCAGACAGCGCACCCATTGTACACATTACGGCAGACAGCGCACCCATTGTACACATTACGACAGCCAGCATTTCATACCCAGCCAATTGTCCCCCCCCCCCCCCCACACACACACACACTTTAAACAACAGCTCTGCACATGCTGTCTAAAATATTCCCCCCACACGCAGCGGCTCCCAGCAGACGTGCCTGGCACCCCCTCACTGTGCAGCCACGGACCTGATACTCATGTGCGCCGCCCGCCCCGGCTACAGGGACGCACCCGGCGCCATCTCCCACTGTGCAGCCATCTTTCCCCCACGGACCTGACACTAATGTCATGACGTCTCTCCCATAGCACAGCATAGACAGACACTAGAGGTCAATTATGACCCCTAGCGTCTGTGTCAGTCCCACAATGCTGTGCGGTGCGCGATGACGTCATTGCGCACCACACAGCAAAGGTCCTCTCCACGAAGGGAAACTAGACGCGTAGCGTCTAGTTCCCTTCACAGCGGGAGACACAGCGGACAGCGGGGGGCACAGTAGCGGATCTTGCCATGGTGCGGCGCCCTCCGAAAATCGGCGCCCCAGGCAAAAGTCCTGCTCGCCCGTGGCAAGATCCGCTACTGATCTTAAATAGAACTCCCATCTTAGTAAATTTACCCCAAGGTTTCTTCAATTAAACTCATCTTTGCTTTAAGTCTCCAATGTCTTTCTCTAACAAGAGGCTTAGGGGGTAATTCAGACCTGATCGGTGCTGTGCGTTTTCGCACAGCGGGCGATCAGATCTGACCTGCGCATGCGCATGCACCACAATGTGCCGGCGCGTCGGACGACTGCACCGGGCATCGGTGCCTAGCGACGGGATGGTGCGAAAAAGCGATCGCACAGGCGATTGCAAGGTGATTGACAAGAAGTTGCCATTTGTGGGTGGCAACTGACCGTTTTACAGGAGTGTCCGGAGAAACGCAGGAAGGACCAGGCGTTTTGAGGGAGGGTATCTCCCATCCAAATGTAAATGAGCCCCAAAGTTAGTATACTGTATACACATATACTGCAAGTGGCCATGAGAAACCTTATTTAAAATGCATGTAGCCATAGGGATCATTGTGCCTTATAACCAATACATGGAATTGGCATTGATGATCCCATTTAGAGATGAGCGCCTGAAATTTTTCGGGTTTTGTGTTTTGGTTTTGGGTTCGGTTCCGCGGCCGTGTTTTGGGTTCGAACGCGTTTTGGCAAAACCTCACCGAATTTTTTTTGTCGGATTCGGGTGTGTTTTGGATTCGGGTGTTTTTTTCAAAAAACACTAAAAAACAGCTTAAATCATAGAATTTGGGGGTCATTTTGATCCCAAAGTATTATTAACCTCAAAAACCATAATTTACACTCATTTTCAGTCTATTCTGAATACCTCACACCTCACAATATTATTTTTAGTCCTAAAATTTGCACCGAGGTCGCTGTGTGAGTAAGATAAGCGACCCTAGTGGCCGACACAAACACCGGGCCCATCTAGGAGTGGCACTGCAGTGTCACGCAGGATGTCCCTTCCAAAAAACCCTCCCCAAACAGCACATGACGCAAAGAAAAAAAGAGGCGCAATGAGGTAGCTGTGTGAGTAAGATTAGCGACCCTAGTGGCCGACACAAACACCGGGCCCATCTAGGAGTGGCACTGCAGTGTCACGCAGGATGGCCCTTCCAAAAAACCCTCCCCAAACAGCACATGACGCAAAGAAAAAAAGAGGCGCAATGAGGTAGCTGTGTGAGTAAGATTAGCGACCCTAGTGGCCGACACAAACACCGGGCCCATCTAGGAGTGGCACTGCAGTGTCACGCAGGATGTCCCTTCCAAAAAACCCTCCCCAAACAGCACATGACGCAAAGAAAAAAAGAGGCGCAATGAGGTAGCTGTGTGAGTAAGATTAGCGACCCTAGTGGCCGACACAAACACCGGGCCCATCTAGGAGTGGCACTGCAGTGTCACGCAGGATGTCCCTTCCAAAAAACCCTCCCCAAACAGCACATGACGCAAAGAAAAAAAGAGGCGCAATGAGGTAGCTGACTGTGTGAGTAAGATTAGCGACCCTAGTGGCCGACACAAACACCGGGCCCATTTAGGAGTGGCACTGCAGTGTCACGCAGGATGTCCCTTCCAAAAAACCCTCCCCAATCAGCACATGATGCAAAGAAAAAGAAAAGAAAAAAGAGGTGCAAGATGGAATTGTCCTTGGGCCCTCCCACCCACCCTTATGTTGTATAAACAAAACAGGACATGCACACTTTAACCAACCCATCATTTCAGTGACAGGGTCTGCCACACGACTGTGACTGATATGACGGGTTGGTTTGGACCCCCCCCAAAAAAGAAGCAATTAATCTCTCCTTGCACAAACTGGCTCTACAGAGGCAAGATGTCCACCTCATCATCACCCTCCGATATATCACCGTGTACATCCCCCTCCTCACAGATTATCAATTCGTCCCCACTGGAATCCACCATCTCAGCTCCCTGTGTACTTTGTGGAGGCAATTGCTGCTGGTCAATGTCTCCGCGGAGGAATTGATTATAATTCATTTTAATGAACATCATCTTCTCCACATTTTCTGGATGTAACCTCGTACGCCGATTGCTGACAAGGTGAGCGGCGGCACTAAACACTCTTTCGGAGTACACACTTGTGGGAGGGCAACTTAGGTAGAATAAAGCCAGTTTGTGCAAGGGCCTCCAAATTGCCTCTTTTTCCTGCCAGTATAAGTACGGACTGTGTGACGTGCCTACTTGGATGCGGTCACTCATATAATCCTCCACCATTCTATCAATGTTGAGAGAATCATATGCAGTGACAGTAGACGACATGTCCGTAATCGTTGTCAGGTCCTTCAGTCCGGACCAGATGTCAGCATCAGCAGTCGCTCCAGACTGCCCTGCATCACCGCCAGCGGGTGGGCTCGGAATTCTGAGCCTTTTCCTCGCACCCCCAGTTGCGGGAGAATGTGAAGGAGGAGATGTTGACAGGTCGCGTTCCGCTTGACTTGACAATTTTGTCACCAGCAGGTCTTTCAACCCCAGCAGACTTGTGTCTGCTGGAAAGAGAGATCCAAGGTAGGCTTTAAATCTAGGATCGAGCACGGTGGCCAAAATGTAGTGCTCTGATTTCAACAGATTGACCACCCGTGAATCCTTGTTAAGCGAATTAAGGGCTCCATCCACAAGTCCCACATGCCTAGCGGAATCGCTCCGTGTTAGCTCCTCCTTCAATGTCTCCAGCTTCTTCTGCAAAAGCCTGATGAGGGGAATGACCTGACTCAGGCTGGCAGTGTCTGAACTGACTTCACGTGTGGCAAGTTCAAAGGGCATCAGAACCTTGCACAACGTTGAAATCATTCTCCACTGCGCCTGAGACAGGTGCATTCCACCTACTATATCGTGCTCAATTGTATAGGCTTGAATGGCCTTTTGCTGCTCCTCCAACCTCTGAAGCATATAGAGGGTTGAATTCCACCTCGTTACCACTTCTTGCTTCAGATGATGGCAGGGCAGGTTCAGTAGTTTTTGGTGGTGCTCCAGTCTTCTGTACGTGGTGCCTGTACGCCGAAAGTGTCCCGCAATTCTTCTGGCCACCGACAGCATCTCTTGCACGCCCCTGTCGTTTTTTAAAAAATTCTGCACCACCAAATTCAATGTCCGATGCCACAAATCCACAGGAGAGTCCAATTGGGGTAAGCCATTCCGCGATGATCTTCCTCAGTTGCCGTAAGAGGTTTTCAGCTGTGTGCGTATTCTGGAAAGCGGTGATACAAAGCGTAGCCTGCCTAGGAAAGAGTTGGCGTTTGCGAGATGCTGCTACTGGTGCCGCCGCTGCTGTTCTTGCGGCGGGAGTCCATACATCTACCCAGTGGGCTGTCACAGTCATATAGTCCTGACCCTGCCCTGCTCCACTTGTCCACATGTCCGTGGTTAAGTGGACATTGGGTACAACTGCATTTTTTAGGACACTGGTGAGTCTTTTTCTGACGTCCGTGTACATTCTCGGTATCGCCTGCCTAGAGAAGTGGAACCTAGATGGTATTTGGTAACGGGGGCACACTGCCTCAATAAATTGTCTAGTTCCCTGTGAACTAACGGCGGATACCGGACGCACGTCTAACACCAACATAGTTGTCAAGGCCTCAGTTATCCGCTTTGCAGCAGGATGACTGCTGTGATATTTCATCTTCCTCGCAAAGGACTGTTGAACAGTCAATTGCTTACTGGAAGTAGTACAAGTGGGCTTACGACTTCCCCTCTGGGATGACCATCGACTCCCAGCAGCAACAACAGCAGCGCCAGCAGCAGTAGGCGTTACACGCAAGGATGCATCGGAGGAATCCCAGGCAGGAGAGGAATCGTCAGAATTGCCAGTGACATGGCCTGCAGGACTATTGGCATTCCTGGGGAAGGAGGAAATTGACACTGAGGGAGTTGGTGGGGTGGTTTGCGTGAGCTTGGTTACAAGAGGAAGGGATTTACTGGTCAGTGGACTGCTTCCGCTGTCACCCAAAGTTTTTGAACTTGTCACTGACTTATTATGAATGCGCTGCAGGTGACGTATAAGGGAGGATGTTCCGAGGTGGTTAACGTCCTTACCCCTACTTATTACAGCTTGACAAAGGGAACACACGGCTTGACACCTGTTGTCCGCATTTCTGGTGAAATACCTCCACACCGAAGAGCTGATTTTTTTGGTATTTTCACCTGGCATGTCAACGGCCATATTCCTCCCACGGACAACAGGTGTCTCCCCGGGTGCCTGACTTAAACAAACCACCTCACCATCAGAATCCTCCTGGTCAATTTCCTCCCCAGCGCCAGCAACACCCATATCCTCCTCATCCTGGTGTACTTCAACACTGACATCTTCAATCTGACTATCAGGAACTGGACTGCGGGTGCTCCTTCCAGCACTTGCAGGGGGCGTGCAAATGGTGGAAGGCGCATGCTCTTCACGTCCAGTGTTGGGAAGGTCAGGCATCGCAACCGACACAATTGGACTCTCCTTGTGGATTTGGGATTTCGAAGAATGCACAGTTCTTTGCTGTGCTGCTTTTGCCAGCTTGAGTCTTTTCATTTTTCTAGCGAGAGGCTGAGTGCTTCCATCCTCATGTGAAGCTGAACCACTAGCCATGAACATAGGCCAGGGCCTCAGCCGTTCCTTGCCACTCCGTGTCGTAAATGGCATATTGGCAAGTTTACGCTTCTCCTCCGACAATTTTATTTTAGGTTTTGGAGTCCTTTTTTTTCTGATATTTGGTGTTTTGGATTTGACATGCTCTGTACTATGACATTGGGCATCGGCCTTGGCAGACGACGTTGCTGGCATTTCATCGTCTCGGCCATGACTAGTGGCAGCAGCTTCAGCACGAGGTGGAAGTGGATCTTGATCTTTCCCTAATTTTGGAACCTCAACATTTTTGTTCTCCATATTTTAATAGGCACAACTAAAAGGCACCTCAGGTAAACAATGGAGATGGATACTAGTATACAATTATGGACTGCCTGCCGAGTGCAGACACAGAGGTAGCCACAGCCGTGAACTAACGTACTGTACTGTGTCTGCTGCTAATATAGACTGGTTGATAAAGAGATGTCTATGTAACTATGTATGTATAAAGAAGAAAGAAAAAAAAACCACGGTTAGGTGGTATACAATTATGGACGGACTGCCTGCCGAGTGCAGACACAGAGGTAGCCACAGCCGTGAACTACCGTACTGTACTGTGTCTGCTGCTAATATAGACTGGTTGATAAAGAGATGTCTATGTAACTATGTATGTATAAAGAAGAAAGAAAAAAAAACCACGGTTAGGTGGTATACAATTATGGACGGACTGCCTGCCGAGTGCAGACACAGAGGTAGCCACAGCCGTGAACTACCGTACTGTACTGTGTCTGCTGCTAATATAGACTGGTTGATAAAGAGATGTCGTAGTAGTATGTATGTATAAAGAAGAAAAAAAAACCACGGTTAGGTGGTATATACAATTATGGACGGGCTGCCGAGTGCCGACACAGAGGTAGCCACAGCCGTGAACTACCGCACTGTACTGTGTCTGCTGCTAATATATAGACTGGTTGATAAAGAGATAGTATACTCGTAACTAGTATGTATGTATGAAGAAAGAAAAAAAAACCACGGTTAGGTGGTATATACAATTATGGACGGGCTGCCGAGTGCCGACACAGAGGTAGCCACAGCCGTGAACTACCGCACTGTACTGTGTCTGCTGCTAATATAGACTGGTTGATAAAGAGATAGTATACTCGTAACTAGTATGTATGTATAAAGAAAGAAAAAAAAACCACGGTTAGGTGGTATATACAATTATGGACGGGCTGCCGAGTGCCGACACAGAGGTAGCCACAGCCGTGAACTATTGCACTGTACTGTGTCTGCTGCTAATATAGACTGGTTGATAAAGAGATAGTATACTCGTAACTAGTATGACTATAAAGAAAGAAAAAAAAACCACGGTTAGGTGGTATATACAATTATGGACGGGCTGCCGAGTGCCGACACAGAGGTAGCCACAGCCGTGAACTACCGCACTGTACTGTGTCTGCTGCTAATATATAGACTGGTTGATAAAGAGATAGTATACTCGTAACTAGTATGTATGTATAAAGAAAGAAAAAAAAACCACGGTTAGGTGGTATATACAATTATGGACGGGCTGCCGAGTGCCGACACAGAGGTAGCCACAGCCGTGAACTACCGCACTGTACTGTGTCTGCTGCTAATATAGACTGGTTGATAAAGAGATAGTATACTCGTAACTAGTATGTATGTATAAAGAAAGAAAAAAAAACCACGGTTAGGTGGTATATACAATTATGGACGGGCTGCCGAGTGCCGACACAGAGGTAGCCACAGCCGTGAACTACCGCACTGTACTGTGTCTGCTGCTAATATATAGACTGGTTGATAAAGAGATAGTATACTCGTAACTAGTATGTATGTATAAAGAAAGAAAAAAAAACCACGGTTAGGTGGTATATACAATTATGGACGGGCTGCCGAGTGCCGACACAGAGGTAGCCACAGCCGTGAACTACCGCACTGTACTGTGTCTGCTGCTAATATAGACTGGTTGATAAAGAGATAGTATACTCGTAACTAGTATGTATGTATAAAGAAAGAAAAAAAAACCACGGTTAGGTGGTATATACAATTATGGACGGGCTGCCGAGTGCCGACACAGAGGTAGCCACAGCCGTGAACTACCGCACTGTACTGTGTCTGCTGCTAATATATAGACTGGTTGATAAAGAGATAGTATACTCGTAACTAGTATGTATGTATAAAGAAAGAAAAAAAAACCACGGTTAGGTGGTATATACAATTATGGACGGGCTGCCGAGTGCCGACACAGAGGTAGCCACAGCCGTGAACTACCGCACTGTACTGTGTCTGCTGCTAATATATAGACTGGTTGATAAAGAGATAGTATACTCGTAACTAGTATGTATGTATAAAGAAAGAAAAAAAAACCACGGTTAGGTGGTATATACAATTATGGACGGGCTGCCGAGTGCCGACACAGAGGT
The DNA here is from genome assembly GCF_028390025.1 of Pseudophryne corroboree. Classification (NCBI taxonomy): domain Eukaryota; kingdom Metazoa; phylum Chordata; class Amphibia; order Anura; family Myobatrachidae; genus Pseudophryne; species Pseudophryne corroboree. The sequence goes on along the minus strand of NC_086449.1, from coordinate 44,124,399 downwards.
AGCCACAGCCGTGAACTACCGCACTGTACTGTGTCTGCTGCTAATATAGACTGGTTGATAAAGAGATAGTATACTCGTAACTAGTATGTATGTATAAAGAAAGAAAAAAAAACCACGGTTAGGTGGTATATACAATTATGGACGGGCTGCCGAGTGCCGACACAGAGGTAGCCACAGCCGTGAACTACCGCACTGTACTGTGTCTGCTGCTAATATAGACTGGTTGATAAAGAGATAGTATACTCGTAACTAGTATGACTATAAAGAAAGAAAAAAAAACCACGGTTAGGTGGTATATACAATTATGGACGGGCTGCCGAGTGCCGACACAGAGGTAGCCACAGCCGTGAACTACCGCACTGTACTGTGTCTGCTGCTAATATAGACTGGTTGATAAAGAGATAGTATACTTCTAATATTATATATACTGGTGGTCAGGTCACTGGTCACTAGTCACACTGGCAGTGGCACTCCTGCAGCAAAAGTGTGCACTGTTTAATTTTAATATAATATTATGTACTCCTGGCTCCTGCTATAACCTATAACTGGCACTGCAGTGCTCCCCAGTCTCCCCCACAATTATAAGCTGTGTGAGCTGAGCACAGTCAGATATATATATACATTGATGCAGCACACTGGGCTGAGCAGTGCACACAGATATGGTATGTGACTGAGTCACTGTGTGTATCGTTTTTTTCAGGCAGAGAACGGATATATTAAATAAAACAAACAACTGCACTGTCTGGTGGTCACTGTGGTCGTCAGTCACTAAACTCTGCACTCTCTTCTACAGTATCACAGCCTCAGGTCAATCTCTCTCTCTCTCTCTCAACCCTAATCTAAATGGAGAGGACGCCAGCCACGTCCTCTCCCTATCAATCTCAATGCACGTGTGAAAATGGCGGCGACGCGCGGCTCCTTATATAGAATCCGAGTCTCGCGAGAATCCGACAGCGTCATGATGACGTTCGGGCGCGCTCGGGTTAACCGAGCAAGGCGGGAGGATCCGAGTCTGCTCGGACCCGTGAAAAAAACATGAAGTTCGTGCGGGTTCGGATTCAGAGAAACCGAACCCGCTCATCTCTAATCCCATTTGAATGTATATTTCTCTGATTTATCCCCCCCCCCCAAGAATGTAACAGCTACATAATGGGTGTAAGGCGCAATCAGGGAGATTGCTGGTCTATTCAGGGAGTCAGGGAGATTGCTACTAATTCAGGGAGTCTCCTGCAGAATGAGGGAGGGTAAGCAACTATGCGTGGAACCCACTGTTATCACATGCCGCCGCAGTCTATATTGCTGGGAGTCCACTGTGTTGCATGTTTCACTAACTGTGCAACCTGTTCCTTCCCAATACAACTACTGGCTAATTTGTAGCACGGCCCCTCAGGATTTCTAGTTCTTGCAACTGACCCCAGTGCTCCCAGCAGACTACAACTCCCAGCATGCACCGTGAGCATGGGCACCGTCCCAGTGTGAGGGAAGAAGAGACAACGCTGATTGGGACGTTAAGGATGACCATAAATTCTGCTTTGTGACGTTGTCGGAGTAGGACTAGGGCATATTAAGGTGTTGCAGCTCTAGAAGTAAATGTCTATATGTGCATTTTATGGACCTTCAACATTAAAGAACATTAACCAGGCATTCCCTATTCACTTTAAAAGGGAAACAGTAATATCCGTAATCCCATTCATATACTGTATTTATGACTATCACATTTCCTTTCCCATTCAGCCCATCCAGACGGCAGATTTACTAAACCTTCTGCTGCAACGGGTTGGGTATGCGTATCCCGGCAGCGGAATGCCAGCGGGTGGGGCAAGCACAAGAAGCCCCTTGCAGGCTCGCTGCGAGCTTGGCGGCGACCTACGGTTGCCACAGGTTCTATTCGAGTGGGAATAGTCCCTGTTGGTCGGCATGCCGACCGTAAGGATTTTCAGGGGGCGAGATGTAGGGGGAGGTGTTGTGACCGCCAGTTTTCTGACCACCGGTCACATAACTACATCCCTTAGAACCTGTCTATCATGTACTAAGATGCAATATAGAATTGATAGACAGATTCTGATTGGTTGCTATGGGCGACAGCACCACTTTTCATTTTTAGAAGCTTTAGTAAATCTACCCCCTAGGTCTCTTTCATTAGTGTAAGTTATCTCGACTTATAATGTTCCAGTAAGAGACAACGTCTATCATTATTGCTTCAAAGAATCATCCAAAGCATTGATGAGCTCCTGGTAAGACCTAAATCCATGGCCTATTTATTACTATACAAAACATCAGGAGGAGCTTGAAACTTTATAACTGACAGATATTCATTGCACATTGATAACAGTGTAGAAAAGGTGGTTGTGAGATAAATAGGGAGTAACCTGTGCCTCGTTTCTCACAGAGTAATGACTCCATTCAGGACACTTTATAGCCATTTTGTTCCAGTTGTGTGATAAATTTAGACATATATATATATATATATATATATATATACACACACAAATAGAGCCTCCCTCATCGTTGCAGTTTTCTCCACCTAAACAGAGTACTCGTCATGCCTTAGCTATAGCTCAGGTTGTTGAGGAGTTGCACGGAGAGGCTCCTTGAGGTGCGACAACATACACAGCATGCAATACACATATTCACCACTGGGTGGCTAATGCTCCACTAATCCAGTACTGTAGAGTGAATAGGGGCAGATGGATATACAGTACAGGGTAGTAATCGTACTGTAATAGTATACCCTTAGCAAGCTTTGGCAAATGGCCAGTGACAACTGTAATGTTATACACACAGACCAACTATCAGACGGAAAGAGTCAATTGGGAACTTGACGTGTACAGTGTGCTGTAAATAAAGGGACGCTGTAGAAAATATTCATTCTCTGTCGGGACTGAAAATCTAGTATATAAAAATGAAAATTTGTCCTTCTGTCTTTCTATACAAATCCACAGTTTACAAGCAAAGATCTTGAAATTTTACATACGAGCTTATTAAAACACAGAGGAGGCAACTAAAACAATTTGAAATCCCTAGCACCCCTAGGGGGGCAGACAGCAGCACAGAGTATATCAGGAGACAGCATAACTCCGGAATTGCTGGAGCAATGTACTCAAAAATTGGTACACATATGCCTTAAAATCTGGCAACAAACACTGTGGGGGGAAGGCACCCCTAAGGGCGGAGCAGCAGCACAGAGTATGTCAGCAGACAGCAAAACTGTGGAAGGCCTGGAGCAGTTTACGCCAAACTTGGTACACATATGACTTACAATCTGGGAACAAACTCTGTGGGGGTTAGACACCCCTAGGGGGTGGGACAGCAGCACAGAGTATTTCAGTAGCCAGCATAACTCCCGAATGCCTGGACCAATTTACAACAAACTTGGTACACATATGACTTACAAGCTGGGAACAAACACTGTGGGGGTAAGATACCCCTAGCACCCCCAGGGGTGAGACAGCAGCACAGAGTATGTCAGCAAACAGCATAACTGTGGAAGGCCTGGAGCAATGTACACCACACTTGGTACACATCTGACTTACAATCTGGGAACAAACTCTGTGGGGGTTAGACACCCCTAGGGGTGGAACAGCAGCACAGAGTATTTCAGGAGACAGCATAACTCCCGAATGCCTGGACCTATTTACAACAAACTTGGTACACATATGACTTATAAGCTGGGAACAAACACTGTGAGGGTAACATACCCCTAGCACCCCTAGGGGTGAGGCAGCAGCACAGAGTTTTTCAGCAGACAGCATAACTCTGGAATGCCTGGAGTAATTTACACCAAACTTGCTACACATATGACTTACACTCTGGGAACAAACACTGTGGGGGTAACACACCACGAGCACCCCTAGGGGTGGGCCAGCAGCACAGACTATATCAGGACATGCATGATATGTCAGTGATGACAGGGCTGCATGTGACAGAGGCAGTGACATGATGTGAGGAGGGGAATGCAGGTTGCACAAACCCACACACTGAGAGTTATATAGTGGAAGTAGCACGGTCCCCCACAGTGGCGTAAGTTCGTCACAGTCGCCCGGAGGCAAGATAAATATTGGTGCCCCCCTATTTCCTATATTAAGATAAATATATGTATGTGTGTGTGCGTGTGTGCGTGCGTGTGTGTGTGTGTATAGTGTTCTGAAAAAAATTATATACTGTATTTATACATTTAATTGTCTTTTATTTTAAATCACACATTTCTTAGCAGTCATACCCAGGATTAGAACCCATGACCTGTTACACTGACAGCAGACACTTTACTGATGGAGCTATTTGCTCCAGTACAGGAAGCCTGAGAATTCTAACTATATGACGTTACGTGTAATTGTCAGAGAAGTAACTTCATATAGTTAGAATTCTCATATTTCCTATACAGGAGCAAATAGCTTCATCAGTAAGGTGTCTGCTTCCAGTGTAATAGGTTGTGGTTTCTAATCCTGGGTATGACCCTTGTAAAATGTGTATATTCAGTATAACAAAGAGGGTGTGATTTGTAAGGTGCAGGGACCAGTGAGGAAGTCGGCCACTGAAGAGATAGCAGCAGCTATCAATTAATTTAATTCAATGGTGTCACAGAATGGGAGGAGAGGTGCCCCCCTTCAGAGCAGGAGCCCGGCGGCAGATGACTCTGTTGCCTCCCAGAGTTCTGCCTCTGGTCCCCCAGCAGCACAGGGTATATCAGGAGATACATAATGTGCTATGCTATATAAGAAACTGTAAATAAATTGATAATTTCACAGGGGCACTGACATGAGGTGAGGAGGGGAATGGAGGCAGCAGGAAGCCACAGACTGAGCATTATATAGTGGGAGGAGCAGGGTCCCTTGGGGGCCAAAAAGGGGTCTATTCACTACACAAAGTGCGTCAAGGAAGCAAGATATGCCTATATACTAGATCTCCAACCAACGTAAATTAACAAACAACTATCATTCTAATTTACCATCCTCATCCCATAGCAAAGCACGGGTATTCAGCTATCTACAATGTTATTTATACTGTGTGTTTAATATTTAAATTTATTTTTGTAAACAGACATTCTTAAAATTCCGGGCAACGCTGGGTACTCCAGCTAGTAAATAAATAAATCAATAAATAAAAATTGTGTATACAGCCGCAAAGTTACTTGTTAAAGCAATGGACCATTGCTCAGTCTCATAAAGATAAGACTCGTAATTTGAAAAGTCACACTTGTATATTTGTGTACTAAGTAGCACCTACAGTTTTTTTCTAATTTTGACTGTATTTCTCTGTATGTCTGAGACTGTACAAAGTATGACAGGAGTTGTTTTTGCAAAATTAGAAAAAACTGTGGATGCTAATCTTAACACAGATATACAATACAAGTGTGTCCTTTGCAGGAATCGAAACCTAGCTCACAGGCTTGTGCTTTTCTTTGTGTGCATTGGAGACGACTCAGTAGTGCCGAACGCCTTTGTATGCGTTTTTCCGCAAAAATAAGTCTTAGATGCAAAGTAATATAATAGAATGCACCAGCAACTTCTGCTGATTAAAATGATATACAGCATGCCTATATTCTGTTTGTGACTGCGACTGTATTTGCATACTCTTCTACAGTGTTTTTCTGTAACTGCTCTTGTGATTACCAGATGCCACTGTGTGGTGTAATGTGACTAACGGATGCTACTGTGCGAGGCAATGTCATTAACCGATGCTACTGTGCGGTGTAATGTGAGTAAGAGATGCTAATGTGTGTTGTAATGTGATTAATGGACACTACTGTGTGGTGTCATGTGACTAACGGATGCTAGTGTGCGAGGTAATGTGATTAACGGATGCTACTTTGCGGCATAATGTGACTAACAGCCGCTACTGTGCGATGTAATGTGGTTAGCGGGTGTTACTGTTGGGTGTAATTTGAGTAACAGACGCTAACGGATGCTAGTGTGTGGCGTAATGTGATTAATGGACGCTACTGTGCGGTGTAATGTGATTAATGGACGCTACTGTGCGGTGTAATGTGATTAATGGACGCTACTGTGCGGTGTAATGTAACTAACGGACGCTACTGTGCGGTGTAATGTGATTAATGGGCAATACAGTGTAGTGTAATGTGATTAACAGATGCTACTGTGCAGTGTAATGTGAGTAACGGACGCTACTGTGTGGTGTAATGTGATTAACGGATGCTGCTGTGTAATGTGACTGACGGACGCTACTGTGCGCTGTAATGTGTGTAACGGGTGCTACTGTTCAGTGTAATGTACTTAACAAACACTACTGTGCGGTGTAATGTGAGTAACAGACACTACTGTGCGGTGTAATGTGATTAACGGACGCTATTGTGCAGTGTAATGTGATTAAAGGACGCTACTGTGCGGGGTAATGTGACTGACATTATCTCTCCCAGTACACGGGGAGAGAGGTGGAGAGGAGGGGAAGCTGCAGTGCTGCCCGGCTACCTTTGTGAGAAGAGGTAGCCAGGCAATGCAGCTGGGCTGTGACGGCGGGGTGACGTGGGCCGGACCCCACAGTGCAGCGGTGGTGGTGGAGTAGCATAGGCACAACTGGCACACACCTAGTTACGGCCCTGTGCCTGCCTAATATGTAAAAAGGGGGACTCTGCTTGGCTAATGTGTAAAAGGAGGACTCTGCCTGCCAAATGTGTGAAAAGAGGGACTCTGCTGGTGTAATGTGTAAAAAGGGGACTCTACCTGCCTAATGTGTAAAAAAGGGGGACTCTGCTGCCATAATGTGTAAAAAAGGGGCACTCTGCATGCCTAATGTGTAAAAAAGGGGGACTCTGCTGCCATAATGTGTAAAAACGGAGGTCTATGCTGCTTTAAGGTGAAAAAAGGGCGGACTCTGCTGCCCTAATGTGTAAAAAGGGGACTCTGCCTACTGTACCTAATGTGTAAAAAGGGGACTCTGCTGCAGTAATGTGTAAAAAAGGGGGACTCTCCCTGCCTGTTGTATAAAAAAGGGAACTCTGCTGCCATAATGTGTAAAAAAGGGGGACTCTGCTTCCATAAGGTGTAAAAAAGGGGGACTCTACCTGCCATAATGTGTAAAAAGGGGACTCTGCTGCAGTAATGTGTGAAAAGGAGGACTCTGACTGCCGTAATATATAAAAAGGGGACTCTGCCTGCCTAATGTGTAAAAAGGGGGACTGTGCTGCTGTAATGTGTAAAAAAGGGGGACTCTCCCTGCCATTATGTGTAAAAAGGGGACTCTGCCTGCCGTAATGTGTGAAAAGGGGGTCTCTGCTGCTGTAATGTATACAGAAAGGGGGGCTGTGCCTGTCTAATGTGTAAAAAAAGGGGGACTCTGTTGCCGTAATATGTAAAAGGGGGACTCTGCTGCCGTAATGTTTAAAAGGGGAACTCTGCTTCCGTAATGTGTAAAAAGGGAACTCTGCTGCCGTAATGTGTTAAAAGGGGACTCTGTCTGCCTAATGTGTAAAAAGGGGGACTCTACCGCCGTAATGTGTAAACAGGGGACTCTGCTGCAGTAATGTGTAAAAAGGGGACTCTGTTTGCTGTAATGTATAAAAAGAGGGACTCTATCTGCCGTAATGTGTAAAAAGGGGACTCTACCTGCCGTACTGTGTAAAAGGGGACTGTACCTGCCGTAATGTGTAAAAGGGAGTTCTGCCTGCCGTAATGTGTAAAAGGGAGCTCTGTGGCCATGCCCCTTCCCCATGAAGCCACACCTCTATATTTTTGATATATGGGGGGGCGCCAATGCTGTTTTGTATATGGGGGGGCGCCAATGCTGTTTCTTGCACACAGCGTTGTAATGTCTAGTTACTGCACTACTATCTATATTTATTGTATGTGCTGTTTTCCATACCATTACAGCATTAACCAAATCATTACACCCACCAGATATTCTTATGTGTTTAACTACAAAAAGATTACTACTAACAACAATTCTTACCCTAATAGCAGAAGCAGATGCTATGGATGAGTGCACAGAAGCACAGATAAGACCCTGTGTTTTATCGGGATCAGTATGAGATCCCAGCAGTCGGTATCCCGTCAGTCATTATACTGACGTCGGGATCTCGGTCATTAGAATGCCGGATGGAGGGGCGAGCGCAATGAAGCCCCTTGGGGCTCGCTGCGCTTGCCATGCTGCGGGCTCAGTGACAAGCGCAGCAAGGTTCTATCCTCACTCTATGGTTGTCGTGGACATCCACAGAAGGGGAATCACCTACCTCGCCGGTTTTCCGGCGATGGTATGGTGCCCCCGGCGGGATCCCGGCATAAATTTTGTGACAGCTGGGATACTGTCCATTGGTATGCTGACCGCATACCCTTTATACAGTACCTGCATGTTTCATGATGCCTGATGAAGACTGTCGGCTGAAAGAAGTTACAACGTTCGGTCAATGTTTGGTCGATTTTTGATCAATTTTGTGTGTGATGGTCTAAATCACATTTACTAACAGATGATTTTTGACATTGTTTAAATACAAAATGTAAAAAATCATCTATAAGTGTTAGGGTCTCCTGCTCTGTGCTGCCACGTCGTCATGGAAACCGGGAGACAAGTGCTAGCGGAGTAACCTGAGCGTAGCTGATACTCCGGTTCGGGTCTTTTGCTGTGCAGTGGTTACAGGCTCTGTGCACGGCAGGGGATCCGGTGCTGGTTTTTGTGCTCACAGTCTGTGAGGTCTGAGTGGGGCGTGGACAGCACCTGCTATATAAACCCTCTTCTCAGGTTAGGCAGATGCTGCTGAATCTTTGTTGGTTAGTCAGTTCCTGAAAGCTAGCTAGTACTGTGTAAACTTTGTATTTGATTGTTGCTTACTGCAAATAGGCCTTGGGATTTGGTATTACACTCTGCCAATCCAGACCTAGCAGTAAGACTGGAGTCAGTCGTTTAACCTGCTGGGGTTCTTTTGCTACTCTGTGAACCTAGCAAGTTTGCGGCTGTATTCTCAGACTTGCCTGCCAAAATCCTTTCTCACTGTGCAAGGTGTTCAGGTGTCAGTTTAGTGGCAGTAAGCTGAACCAGTGCACTGCAAGTGAGGACTAGGATTGTGGAGACTCTCCTTGTGTCTATTATTCCATCTCTGACCAAGGAGTTTACTGCCACACCCGTTGGTAACCCTTTAGGGTTTTGCTGTTGCCCTTAGCAACAGCATTTCGGGTTCTCTACGTATTAAATCACAACATCTCGCTTCTTTCCATCTGAGCATTCCTAATACTAGGGAGACACCCAGTTTCTTAGCCTTTGGGCTTCTCTGTTCACTTTGTGTTTATTTTGTTACCCTATCACCTTCTATGTATGTAATGTCATATTCCCCAGTCTGTCTGTGAGTTCATTTGTTTTGCATCCCTCTACGTTCAGACACCAGTACATTCCTGCTGGCACTGGTGTGCATAACATATTCAGCAGCCAAATACTCCTGTTGAAATTTTGTGGGAATATGGAGCATACCCCTCAAAATACTTTGCAACAGGTGGTCGATCAGGTGCAGGTCCTGACTTGACAATTTAATGATTTGTCCATTAAAATGCACACCTCGCAGGCCGCTGGCGGAGCTCCCGCAGCAGCAGTGCCTTCAGGGGTTAAGGAGCCGAAAGTAAATCTCCCGGATCGTTTTTCTGGAGATCGCTCGCAGTTCTTTTGTTTCAAGGAGAGCTGCAAGCTATATTTCCAGCTTAGGCCTCAGTCTTCTGGGTCGGAGATTCAGCTGGTGGGCATAGTGATTTCCTTGCTACAAGGAGACCCACAGGTCTGGGCATATGGGTTGCAGCCTGACTGTCCGTCGCTTAAAAGTGTTGATGCTTTTTTTACGGCACTGGGCATGTTGTATGATGATACTGACAAGACGGCCTCAGCCGAGGCTCAGATTTCGATCCTTAAGCAAGGGCGAAGGCCAGTTGAGGTTTATTGTACGGAGTTTCGGAGGTTGGCCCATGATACCCAGTGGAATGACCCAGCCCAGAGACACCAGTACCGAAGAGGTCTTTCTAACCAGTTAAAAGACCAACTGGTACAATATCCCTTGCCTGATAGCTTGGATCAGCTCATGCAGTTATCCATTCGGGTGGATAGATGGCTGAGAGAGCGCAGGCTTGAAAGGGAGACTGAGGTTTCCTTCTTTCCCAAGGGAACCTCAGACTCTGAGGAATTTTCCGAGGAGCCTATGCAGATTGGGGCTACCCGCCTCTCCTCACGTGAGAAGACGCGGAGGAGACAGCAGGGGTTATGTTTGTACTGTGGGAATAAAGGTCATGTGGTAGTATCATGCCCAGAAAAGCCGGAAAACTTCAGGGCCTGAGGGTGATGGGAAATATCCTGTCAGGCCAGAAGTCAGAATTTCCCAAGAAGACTTTTATCATTCCGGTGACCTTGAAGATCCTCGGTCAAACTGTCAAGACTGAGGCCTTTGTGGACAGTGGGGCCGACGGGGTTTTTATGGACCGCCAATTCGCCCTGAAACACTCTGTTCCCTTAGTACCCTTGGCATCGGAAATTGAGATTTGTGGGTTAAACGGGGAACCATTATCCCAGGGTAAAATTACCTCTTGCACTAGCCAGATTTCTTTGTTTATTGGAGCCACACACTCTGAAAAATTGTCCTTTTATGTGACTGTCTGTACTTTTGCCCCATTGGTGTTGGGGTTACCCTGGTTAAGGGCCCACAATCCTCAATTTGACTGGGTCTCTGGGGAGATTCTTAGTTGGGGTACTGATTGTTTCAGGAGTTGCTTGAGCCTTCCAGTCAGGCTTTCGCAGCTAAGTTTGCCAGGATTGCCAGGATGTTATGCAGATTTTGCGGACATGTTCTCCAAAAGAGTTGCAGAGGTACTACCTCCCCATCGCCCCTATGACTGTGCCATTGATTTGTTGCCGAATGCTAAGCTTCCCAAGAGCAGGTTGTACTCCCTGTCACGTCCTGAGACTCAGGCTATGGCAGAGTACATTCAGGAGAACTTGGCTAAGGGATTTATCAGACCTTCACAGTCTCCAGTTGGGTCGGGGTTCTTCTTCGTGGGTAAAAAGGATGGTTCGTTGCGACCCTGCATCGACTTCAGGGAATTGAACCGTATCACGATTAAAAACTCATACCCACTGCCTCTCATTTCGGTCTTGTTTGACCAGCTTCGTACTGCCACCATTTTTTCTAAGATTGACCTACGCGGTGCGTACAATCTAATCCGAATAAGAGAGGGGGATGAATGGAAGACTGCCTTTAATACCCACTCAGGGCATTATGAATATTTGGTGATGCCTTTTGGGCTCTGTAATGCCCCGGCAGTCTTCCAGGACTTCATGAACGATGTGCTCAGGGAATATTTGGATAGATTCTTAGTTGTATACTTAGATGACATCCTAATCTTCTCCCATTCCCTGGAGGAACATCGGAAGCATGTACGCTTAGTCCTCCAGAAACTCAGAGACCACCGGCTTGGGGCGAAGCTGGAGAAGTGCGAATTTGAAGTTCAGCAAATCGCATTTCTAGGATATATTATCTCCCCAGAAGGTTTCCAAATGGAGGGTTCCAAGGTACAGGCAGTCCTGGATTGGGTGCAGCCCACTAGTTTGAAGGCGCTTCAGCGTTTTCTGGGCTTTGCGAATTTTTATAGACGATTTATCGCTGGATTTTCGTCTAAAGTGGCGCCCTTGGTGGCACTCACTAAGAAAGGGGCGGATGTTGCTCACTGGTCTTGTGAGGCCAAAGCGGCTTTTGCCCGTCTCAAAAGGGCATTTGTCTCGGCCAAGGTGCTGCGACATCCAGATCCAGAGCGTCCTTTTGTGGTGGAGGTGGATGCCTCTGAGATGAGTATTGGGGCAGTGCTCTCTCAGATGGGGGTGTCTGATAATCGCCTTCATCCCTGTGCTTACTTTTCCCGTAAATTTTCGCCTGCCGAGATGAATTATGACGTGGGTAACCGGGAATTGTTGGCTATTAAGGATGCACTCGAGGAGTGGAGACACTGGCTTGAGGGGGCTAAGTTTGTGGTCTCAATTCTCACCGACCATAAGAATTTGGCATATTTAGAGTCAGCGAAGCGCCTCAATGCCAGGCAGGCACGATGGGCTTTGTTTTTTGCTCGCTTTAATTTTTTGATAACATATCGCCCTGGGTCAAAAAACATCAAGGCTGATGCGCTCTCGCGGAGTTTTGCTCCAATCCAGGAGACCACCGAGGAGCCATTGCCCATTGTGTCCCCATCATGTATTAAAGTGGGCATTACCCAGGACCTCTTGTCATCAGTCCTTAGAGCACAGGAGCAGGCTCCTCCAGACCTTCCGGTAGGTCTTTTGTTTGTGCCTCCTAGGTTAAGACAGCGAGTGTTCCTGGAATTCCATGCCAAGAAGTCAGCAGGTCACCCGGGTATTGCCAGAACTCGGGAGTTGCTATCTAGGGCGGTGTGGTGGCCCTCGGTGGCTAGGGATGTGGATCAGTGGGTTCGGGCATGTGACATCTGTGCCCGAAATAAGACTCCTAGAGGGGTTCCTGTTGGCCCATTACATCCACTCTCTCTTCCATCTAAGCCATGGACCCACATTTCAATGGATTTTGTGGTGGACTTGCTCAAATCCTCGGGGATGACAGCCATCTGGGTTGTCGTTGACAGGTTTTCGAAGATGGCGCACTTCGTTCCATTGGTTGGGCTGCCATCGGCCAGACGCCTGTCTGAATTATTTATGCTGCATGTTGTGCGCCTCCACGGGTTGCCACTTGATGTGGTCTCTGACCGCGGATCCCAGTTTGTGGCCAAATTCTGGAGGGCATTTTGTTCCGATCTCCAGATTTCTGTCAGCTTGTCGTCAGGCTACCATCCGCAGTCTAATGGACAGACTGAAAGGGTGAACCAGTCCTTGGAGCAGTTCCTCAGGTGTTATGTCTCCAAGTGTCAGACTGACTGGGTTGCTCATCTGTCCATGGCGGAGTTTGCCTATAACAACGCGGCTCACTCTGCTACAGGGATCTCTCCCTTCCTTTGTGTGTATGGGCATCATCCTAAGGCCAATTCTTTTGACCCCCTGGATTCCACGCCTGGTGGTTCCTCTGTGGTTTCGGTCCTTAGAGGTATTTGGAGGAAAGTGAAGAAAGCCCTTGTGGCTGTGTCATTAGTGACCAAAAGGGTTTTTGATAAGCGGAAAAGACCCTGCAGCTTCAAATTAGGAGACTTCGTCTGGTTGTCTACCAAGAATTTGAAGTTGAGACAGCCATCTCATAAGTTAGGCCCCCGGTTCATCGGTCCTTATAAGATCACTAGGGTTATCAATCCGGTGGCATTTCAGTTAGATCTACCCCGTTCTTTGGGTATCAATAAAACATTTCATTGTTCCCTTTTAAAACGGGCGATTAGTAATCCTTCTTCCAGTGGAAGACCTTCCCCTCTTCTGATACGTGGCCAGAGAAAGTTTGTTGTTGAAAGGATTCTTGACTCCAAGATGGTTCGGGGTCGGCTGTCATTTTTGGTGCACTGGAAGGGGTATGGCCCGGAGGAGCGGTCGTGGGTGCGCAGTTGATCTTCATGCCCCCAGACTGTTACGCTCTTTCTTCTCGCAGTTCCCCGATAAACCCGGTGGTAGGGGTTCTTTGACCCCTCGTCAGAGGGGGGGTACTGTTAGGGTCTCCTGCTCTGTGCTGCCACGTCGTCATGGCAACCGGGAGACAAGTGTTAGCGGAGTAACCTGAGCGAAGCTGATACTCCGGTTCGGGTCTTTTGCTGTGCAGTGGTTACAGGCTCTGTGCACGGCAGGGGATCCGGTGCTGGTTTTTGTGCTCACAGTCTGTGAGGTCTGAGTGGGGCGTGGACAGCACCTGCTATATAAACCCTCTTCTCAGGTTAGGCAGATGCTGCTGAATCTTTGTTGGTTAGTCAGTTCCTGAAAGCTAGCTAGTACTGTGTAAACTTTGTATTTGATTGTTGCTTACTGCAAATAGGCCTTGGGATTTGGTATTACACTCTGCCAATCCAGACCTAGCAGTAAGACTGGAGTCAGTCGTTTAACCTGCTGGGGTTCTTTTGCTACTCTGTGAACCTAGCAAGTTTGCGGCTGTATTCTCAGACTTGCCTGCCAAAATCCTTTCTCACTGTGCAAGGTGTTCAGGTGTCAGTTTAGTGGCAGTAAGCTGAACCAGTGCACTGCAAGTGAGGACTAGGATTGTGGAGACTCTCCTTGTGTCTATTATTCCATCTCTGACCAAGGAGTTTACTGCCACACCCGTTGGTAACCCTTTAGGGTTTTGCTGTTGCCCTTAGCAACAGCATTTCGGGTTCTCTACGTATTAAATCACAACATCTCGCTTCTTTCCATCTGAGCATTCCTAATACTAGGGAGACACCCAGTTTCTTAGCCTTTGGGCTTCTCTGTTCACTTTGTGTTTATTTTGTTACCCTATCACCTTCTATGTATGTAATGTCATATTCCCCAGTCTGTCTGTGAGTTCATTTGTTTTGCATCCCTCTCCGTTCAGACACCAGTACATTCCTGCTGGCACTGGTGTGCATAACAATAAGTAAATGTGGAATTTAGACTCTGAAACAAAATCAATCAAAAATTGCACCCAACATTGACCCAAATTGACTTTTTGTTACGCACACCAGTGCTAACAGGAGTATACCGGTGTATGAACAGAGAGGGATGCGAGGCAAAACGAACTCACAGACAGTATAACACAACATACACAGGAGGTGATGGAATAACTAATAAACACAAAATGAACGGGGAAGCCCAAAGGCTCAGGTATTGGGTGTCTCCCTAGTGTCAGGAATGCTCAGATGGAATAGAGCGGACAATGAAGCGAGATGTAGTGATTTAACATGTGGAGCACCCAAAATGATGTTGCTAAGAGCAACAGGAAAAACCCCAAAGGGTTTCCAACGGGTGTGGGAATAAACTCCTTGGTTAGAGATAGAAATATAGACACAAGGAGAGTATCCACAATCCTAACCCCCACTTGCAGGGCACAGGTTCAGCCTACTGCCACTAAACTGACACCTGGGCGCCCTGCACAGTGAGGGAGGATTAAGCAAGCAGGTCTGAGAGTACAGCCGCAAACCTGCTGGGTTCACAGAATAGCAAAAGAACCCCAGCAGGTTAAACAACTGACTCCAGTCTTACTGCTAGGTCCGGATTGGCAGAATGAAGTACCGAATCCCAAGGCCTATTCGCAGTAAGCAACAAGTAAATACAAAGTCACACAGTACTAGCTAACTCTCTGGAACTGACTAACGAACAAAGATTCAGCAGCATTTGCCTAGCCTGAGAGGATGGTTTATATAGCAGGTGCTGTCCACGCCCCACTCAGACCTCACAGACTGTGAGCACAAAACCAGCGCCGGATTCCCTGCCGTGCATAGAGCCTGTAACCACTACACAGTAAAAACCCGGACCGGAGTATCAGCTGCGCTCAGGTTACTTCGCTAACACTTGCCTCCCGGTTGCCATGGCGACGTGGCAGTACAGAACAGAAGATCCTAACAGTACCCCCCCCTCTGACGAGGGGTCAAAGAACCCCTACCACCGGGTTTATCGGGGAACTGCGAGAAGAAAGAGCGTATCAGTCTGGGGGCATGAAGATCACAACTGCGCACCCACGACCGCTCCTCCGGGCCATACCCCTTTCAGTGCACCAAAAATGACAGCCGACCCCGAACCATCTTGGAGTCAAGAACCCTTTCAACCACAAACTCCCTCTGACCCCGTATCAGAAGAGGAGAAGGTCTTCCACTGGAAGAAGGATTACTAACCGCCAGTTTTAAAAGGGAACAATTAAATGTTTTATTGATACCCAATGAACGGGGCAGATCTAACTGAAATGCCACCGGATTGATAACCCTGGTGATCTTATAAGGGCCGATGAACCGGGGACCTAACTTATGAGATGGCTGTCTCAACTTCAAATTCTTGGTGGACAACCAGACGAAGTCTCCTAATTTAAAGCTGCAGGGTCTTCTCCGCTTATCAAAAACCCTTTTGGTCACTAATGACACAGACACAAGGGCTTTCTTAACTTTCCTCCAAATACCCCTAAGGGCCGAAACCACAGAGGAACCACCAGGCGTGGAATCCAGGGGGTCAAAATAATTGGCCTTAGGATGATGCCCATACACACAAAGGAAGGGAGAGATCCCTGTAGCAGAGTGAGCCGCGTTGTTATAGGCAAACTCCGCCATGGACAGATGAGCAACCCAGTCAGTATGACACTTGGAGACATAACACCTGAGGAACTGCTCCAAGGACTGGTTCACCCTCTCAGTCTGCCCATTAGACTGTGGATGGTAGCCTGACGACAAGCTCACAGAAATCTGGAGATCAGAACAAAATGCCCTCCAGAATTTGGCCACAAACTGGGATCCACGGTCAGAGACCACATCAAGTGGCAACCCGTGGAGGCGCACAACATGCTGCATAAATAACTCAGACAGGCGTCTGGCCGATGGCAACCCAACCAGTGGAACGAAATGCGCCATCTTCGAAAACCTGTCAACGACAACCCAAATGGCTGTCATCCCCGAGGATTTGGGCAAGTCCACCACAAAATCCATGGAAATGTGGGTCCATGGCTTAGATGGAATAGAGAGTGGATGTAATGGGCCGACAGGAACCCCTCTAGGAGTTTTATTTCGGGCACAAACGTCACATGCCCGAACCCACTGATCCACATCCCTAGCCACCGAGGGCCACCACACCGCCCTAGACAGCAACTCCCGAGTTCTGGCAATACCCGGATGCCCTGCCGACCTCTTAGCATGGAATTCCAGGAACACTCACTGTCTTAACCTAGGAGGCACAAACAAGAGACCTACCGGAAGGTCTGGAGGAGCCTGCTCCTGTGCTCTAAGGACTAATGACAAGAGGTCCTGGGTAATGCCCACTTTAATACATGATGGGGACACAATGGGCAATGGCTCCTCGGTGGTCTCTTGGACTGGAGCAAAACTCAGCGAGAGCGCATCAGCCTTGATGTTTTTTGACCCAGGGCGATATGTTATCAAAAAATTAAAGCGAGCAAAAAACAAAGCCCATCGTGCTTGCCTGGCATTGAGCCGCTTCGCTGACTCTAAATATGCCAGATTCTTATGGTCGGTGAGAATTGAGACCACAAACTTAGCCCCCTCAAGCCAGTGTCTCCACTCCCCGAGTGCATCCTTTATAGCCAACAATTCCCGGTTACCCACATCATAATTCATCTCGGCAGACGAAAATTTACGGGAAAAGTAAGCACAGGGATGAAGGCGATTATCAGACACCCCCATCTGAGAGAGCACTGCCCCAATACCTATCTCAGAGGCATCCACTTCTACCACAAAAGGACGCTCTGGATCTGGGTGTCGCAGCACCTTGGCCGAGACAAATGCCCTTTTGAGACGGGCAAAGGCCGCTTTGGCCTCACAAGACCAGTGAGCAACATCCACCCCTTTCTTAGTGAATGCTACCAAGGGGGCCACTATAGACGAAAATCCAGCAATGAACCGTCTATAAAAATTCGCAAAGCCCAGAAAACGCTGAAGCGCCTTCAAACTAGTGGGCTGCACCCAATCCAGGACTGCCTGTACCTTAGAACCCTCCATTTGGAAACTTCTGAGGAGATAATATACCCTAGAAATGCGATTTGCTGGACTTCAAATTCGCACTTCTCCAGCTTCGCCCCAAGCTGGTGGTCTCTGAGTTTCTGGAGGACTAAGCGTACATGCTTCCGATGTTTCTCCAGGGAATGGGAGAAGATTAGGATGTCATCTAGATAAACAACTAAAAATCTATCCAAATATTTCCTGAGCACATCGTTCATGAATTCCTGGAAGACTGCCGGGGCATTAGAGAGCCCAAAAGGCATCACCAAATATTCATAATGCCCTGAGTGGGTATTAAAGGCAGTCTTCCATTCATCCCCCTCTCTTATTCGGATTAGATTGTAAGCACCGCGTAGGTCAATCTTAGAAAAAATGGTGGCAGTATGAAGCTGGTCAAACAAAACCGAAATGAGAGGCAGTGGGTACGAGTTTTTAATCGTGATACTGTTCAATTCCCTGAAGTCGATGCAGGGTCGCAACGAACCGTCCTTTTTACCCACGAAGAAGAACCCTGACCCAACTGGGGACTGTGAGGGTCTGATAAATCCCTTAGCCAAGTTCTCCTGAATGCACTCTGCCATAGCCTGAGTCTCAGGACGTGACAGGGAGTACAACCTGCTCTTGGGAAGCTTAGCATCCGGCAACAAATCAATGGCACAGTCATAGGGGCGATGGGGAGGTAGTACCTCCGCAACTTTTTTGGAGAACACATCCGCAAAATCTGCATAACATCCTGGCAATCCTGGCAAACTTAGCTGCGAGAGCCTGACTGGAAGGCTCAAGCAACTCCTGAAACAATCACTACCCCAACTAAGAATCTCCCCAGAGACCCAGTTAAAATGAGGGTTATGGGCCCTTAACCAGGGTAAACCCAAAACCAATGGGGCAAAAGAACAGACAGTCACATAGAAAGACAATTTTTCAGAGTGTGTGGCTCCAATAAACAAAGGAATTTGGCTGGTGCAGGAGGTAATTTTACCCTGGGACAATGGTTCCCCGTTTAACCCACAGATCTCAATCTCTGATGCCAAAGGTACTGAGGGAACAGAGTGTTCCAGGGCGAATTGACGGTCCATGAAAACCCCATCGGCCCCACTGTCAACAAAGGCCTCAGTCTTGACAGTTTGACCGAGGATCTCCAAAGTCACCGGAATGAGAAAAGTCTTTTTGGGAAAATCTGACTTCTGGCCTGACAGGATATTTCCCATCACCCTCAGGCCCTGAAGTTTACTGGCTATTCTGGGCATGATACTACGACATGACCTTTATTCCCACAGTACAAACACAAACCCTGCTGTCTCCTCCGCGTCTTCTCACGCGAGGAGAGGCGAGTAGCCCCAATCTGCATAGGCTCCTCGGAATATTCCTCAGAGTCTGAGGTTCCCTTGGGAAAAAAGGAAACTGCGGTCTCCCTTTCAAGCCTACGCTCTCTCAGCCGTCTATCCACCCGGATAGATAACTGCATGAGCTGATCTAAGCTATCAGGCGAGGGATATTGTACCAGTTGGTCCTTTATCTGGTCAGAAAGGCCCCTTCAGTACTGGTTTCTCAGGGCTGGGTCATTCCACTGGGTATCATGAGCCAACCTCCGAAACTCCGTACTATAAACCTCAGCTGGCCGTCGCCCTTGCTTTAGGACCGTAATCTGAGCCTCGGCTGAAGCCATCTTGTCAGGGTCATCATACAAAATGCCCAGTGCCGAAAAATCATCAACACTTTTAAGCGACGGACAGTCTGGCTGCAACCCATATGCCCAGACCTGTGGGTCTCCTTGTAGCAAGGAAATCACCATGCCCACCCGCTGAATCTCCGACCCAGAAGACTGGGGCCTAAGCCTGAAATATAGCTTACAGCTCTCCTTGAAACAAAAAAACTGCGAGCGATCTCCAGAAAAACGATCCGGGAGATTTACTTTCAGCTCCTTAACCCCTAAACTTGCCGCTGCTGCTGCGGGAGCTCCGCTAGCGGCCTGCGGGGTGTTCATTTTAATGGACATCTCATTAAATTGTCGAGTCAGGACCTGCACCTGATCGACCACCTGTTGCAAAGTATTTTGAGGGGTATGCTCCATATTCCCACAAAATTTCAACAGGAGTAGGGCTGCTGAATATGTTACGCACACCAGTGCTAACAGGAGTATACCGGTGTATGAACAGAGAGGGATGCGAGGCAAAACGAACTCACAGACAGTATAACACAACATACACAGGAGGTGATGGAATAACTAATAAACACAAAATGAACGGGGAAGCCCAAAGGCTCAGGAATTGGGTGTCTCCCTAGTGTCAGGAATGCTCAGATGGAATAGAGCGGACAATGAAGCGAGATGTAGTGATTTAACATGTGGAGCACCCAAAATGATGTTGCTAAGAGCAACAGGAAAAACCCCAAAGGGTTACCAACGGGTGTGGGAATAAACTCCTTGGTCAGAGATAGAAATATAGACACAAGGAGAGTATCCACAATCCTAACCCCCACTTGCAGGGCACAGGTTCAGCCTACTGCCACTAAACTGACACCTGGACGCCCTGCACAGTGAGGGAGGATTAAGCAAGCAGGTCTGAGAGTACAGCCGCAAACCTACTGGGTTCACAGAATAGCAAAAGAACCCCAGCAGGTTAAACAACTGACTCCAGTCTTACTGCTAGGTCCGGATTGGCAGAATGAAGTACCGAATCCCAAGGCCTATTCGCAGTAAGCAACAAGTAAATACAAAGTCACACAGTACTAGCTAACTCTCTGGAACTGACTAACAAACAAAGATTCAGCAGCATTTGCCTAGCCTGAGAGGATGGTTTATATAGCAGGTGCTGTCCACGCCCCACTCAGACCTCACAGACTGTGAGCACAAAACCAGCGCCGGATTCCCTGCCGTGCACAGAGCCTGTAACCACTACACAGTAAAAACCCGGACCGGAGTATCAGCTGCGCTCAGGTTACTTCGCTAACACTTGCCTCCCGGTTGCCATGGCGACGTGGCAGTACAGAACAGGAGATGCTAACACTTTTAGTAAATATACCCCATGGTATATAAATATACCAATAATAAAGAGGAAGCTGGCGAAACGCGTTGTAGAGCATGGTGTTGTTCTAACATACCCAAGACCAGAATAGGTTAGATGATGTCCAAAGTATGCAAAATTGTTTTGAATGATCTGATTTTTCTTCTGCTATTAGTGCTTACTATAATACAACAGAAAACGTAGAATGAAGCTGGATACTTTTAATGTAAAGCATAAAGCTCTGGGATAGGGGTTTGGAGTCAGGAAACAGAAAGAAGTAATGTCTTTCTGGCACCCTGTGAGCCAATACACCTGATTAACAAATGGCTCATAGGCTGACCTAATTACTGCAGACAACTGTATTCCCAAATTAGCTTCAAAACCCAGAGATGTTCATTTCTAACACTAGCTGTTGCCTGTGTTTGAAGAATGTAGCTAACTCTTCGCACAGGTCATTGAGTACAGCCCGGAGACTCTCCTCTGCATAAAGGACGCAAATGATATCGCCCCCTGCAGGCAGACCCTGTGTCCCCATCTGTAACTGCTTTAGGACATGGATCTTGGCACATACCGGGTCATTACCAAACAAGTCAATGTCCACACGGTTGGCACCCTTTGCAAATGGGACTGGGTATGGAGGGGTACCAAGGCTGAGGAACCGAGGGAAAGATGTATTTATTGATGAGAGAGGAGAAGCATAAATGTGATGGGACTGAGTAGTAAGTGTGGAATCAGATGAGGTGGGGGTAGATGCAGGAATTGCATTGTCCTCATGGCTTGTTTGGCATCTGCTTGTGTCACTAGTGGTGCTATCACTGGATTCTGCTAGGAAATTCCCTGTATCACATGGGTGGGAATAGAGCCAAACGATCCTCCGTTCCAGAAGTAGCTCCAGGTTGGCTCTATGGGTGGTCAGAGCAAGTCGACTCTGAACCAGTCTTCCTGAAGGAAGTAGGTCTTCTATGTTTGTTCCCTCAAAGAGTTTCAGCACCTGAGTAGGTCCAAGGACAGAGTGGTTTATGGAGCTTTCAGAATTGTCCACTCGACTTTCCAACAACTTGAGCCCTTCTTCAAACTGGTCAGCGGGGAGAAGAATCGATTTTATTGCCTAATGGAGAACACAGAATATAGGAGAATGTATCAAAAGGTGATGAAGTATAAATATCAAGGAACAAGCCACAATAGCAAATACAATAATACGATTTGGGTGAGGAGAGAGACAGAAGAGACAGAAATTGAGGTGGAGGGTAAAATAAGACATAGGAAACTTGGCATGAAGAGAGGAG
This sequence comes from Pseudophryne corroboree, assembly GCF_028390025.1. NCBI lineage: Eukaryota > Metazoa > Chordata > Amphibia > Anura > Myobatrachidae > Pseudophryne > Pseudophryne corroboree. The sequence continues at coordinate 44,102,595 of NC_086449.1, read as the reverse complement.
TGTAGGAGTGATGAGTAGAAGAGTAATCCAATATTGACAGAATGAGAAGAGCAGGAGAATAGCTTGGAGTGGAGACAGAAGGGAGTGTAGGAGCCTGTTGCAATGATGAGAAGTGGTATAAAAGGATTAAGGTGGAGACAGGCTTTAGTGTAAAGGTCTAGCGTGGTGCAGGAGATGGAGAAAATGGGAACTGTAGGAAGAATGCTTAAATGATTCTTAACGTCGTCTTCCCCGTCATCTGCTTGCTCTCAGATTCCTCGCTTCCCCCAATTAACTTCATTTTCCCTCTCGCAAAATCCGAGATAACCCTTGTCATCAATCATCAGTCCTCTACATGCCAATATTCTGAATATTCTGTAACTACAAACATCTATCAAAGTGGCGGTGCTGGATGATAGCCCGAGGTCCAGCCTTGGAGACTGAAAAATTTTCATTCTTCATTTTGAAAAATTAAATGCTGTTCCTGAACTTATAATTGCTAGGGCCAAATACAGGGGGCTATATTTACAGTTAGGAGAAAATTAGTATATTTGATCTTGTTGAAACCGGTATTCGGTCAACTTGTTGACATTCAGAAGGCCGATATTCAGGTTGTCGATACCAGAATGTCAACAGGTTCTGAATGTCGACATGCAGAAGGTTGCCATGGTCTTTAGGTCAGTGTGTCATTATGTAGACATGCATTTTTGTCAACATGTCGACACCAACATGTTGACATATGTTTTTTTTTTAATGATTTATAAGTTTGGGGTTACGCTTAGGTTTATGATTAAGTTTAGATTTGGTGTTAGGGGTTAGCAGTAGGGTTAGGCTAAAATAACAAAAAAAAAATCATATGCCGACATTTTGGTGTCAGCATGTTAATTGCCAACATTTTTGAAGGTGTCTACATTGTGTGGATCTAAATACATGTCTACATATTGAGTATCGAACTAATGACTATATTGACTTTCTGAATGCTGACATTCAGAACCTGTTGAGATTCTGTTGTTGAGATTCTGAATGTCGGCAAGTTATACCACACCCATCAAACCATGTTGCAATTCAAGGGAGGCAAAAGCTAATTTTATTTATTTTGCATGCAGTATATAAATACTGGTTTTGCATGTAGCCCACAAATACTGGGCTGCTTTATGTTTGCACTGAAACTTAAGCTGGGTACACACTACACGTTGTGTGTACCCAGTGACATCACGTGGTCGACGGGACCCGGTAAGGGGATCGGCATCGGCAAGTGCATACACACTTGCCAATGCCGGCAGCAACAGAGCGAAGGCGGGGGCCATGCTGCATTCGGCAGCTTTAGGGCCGACGGAGGATGTTGCTGACGACGCGCTGGAGGGTGCATCGTCAGCGACATAGCGGGTGCACATTAGACGATGTGTCCGATATATTGGTCCGATACGCCAGATCAGACTGCATATCGGTGGTCATTCCGAGTTGATCGCAGCCAGCAACTTTTTACTGCTGCTGCGATCAACTAGTACACGCCTATGGGGGAGTGTATTTTCGCTTAGCAGGGCTGCGTTCGCTTGTGCAGCCCTGCTAAGCTAAAAAAAATTTCAAGCAGAACAAGACTAGCCCTGGACATACTTACCCTGTGCGACGATCTCTGCGATGCTGGACCCGGCTTTGACGTCAGACATCCGCCCTCCGTTCTTCTGGACACGCCTGCGTTTTCCTTACCACTCCCCGAAAACGGCAACCAACGGTCCGGATCCGCGCAGGAACGCCTTATTCTTGTCAGGGTCGGTTCTAGCCCTTTTGGCGCCCCGGGCGGAAAATAGGGGTGTGGCTTCATACAGGGGGCGTGGTCAGTTACGCCCCCTGTACAGTTGTAGTGCCTCTGAAAGGGGAAAAAAAATGAATACTTACTATCCCCGCTCCTGATTCCCGACCGCTGCAGACCTCCGCCGGCGCCGCTCCTCTCCTCGGATCTATGGGAGAGACGTCATGACGTCTCTCCCATAGCACAGCATAGACAGACACTAGAGGTCAATTATGACCCCTAGCGTCTGTGTCAGTCCCACAATGCTGTGCGGTGCGCAATGACGTCATCGCGCACCGCACAGCAAAGGTCCTCTCCACGAAGGGAAACTAGACGGGTAGAGTCTAGTTCCCTTCACAGCGGGGGACACAGCGGGTCACAGCGGGGGGCACAGTAGCCGATCTTTCCATGGTGTGGCGCCCTCCGGATGGCGCCAGCGCCCTCCGGAAGGCGGCGCCCTGGGCAAAAGTCCTGCTTGCCCGTGGCAAGATCCGCTACTGATTCTTGTCAATCTTCTTTGCGGTCGGCTCTGCGACCGCTTCCGTCGTAGGACGTGACATAACCCGGCGACCCCTGTCGCCGGGCAACGTCGCGCACGCGCAGTGCGGCTGCCGCCATGCGCATTCCGAACCCGTTCGCACCGCAGCGATAAACCGCTGCGTGCGAACGGGTCGGAATGACCCCCATCATCTACTGCGTACCCAGCTTTAGCGTTAAGCTAATACAGTAATAGTATTTTTCATTATTTTTGCAAAGACTGAAAGTGTTTGTGTAGGCAAGTGAGCTGAAAACACGCACAGTCACGCCTCTCAATGGGAAAATAAAGGAAACAATTAGTTTTAAAGAAAATAAAAAATATAGACTGAAATCCAAAAATGAGGTGCCTCAGAATGGTGATTAACCTTTTGTGCCTTCGTATGTTCTCATTGGATTAGCAGGCTTCCTACTTCTCCGCATTGCATGTGATTGATGGACGTACCCTCTTATTTGGGGTGTTAATGGATTTTAAGTGTATCATTAAGCAGCTTAATGCAGCCACCTAGAGCGCCCAGTTCAGGTGTGCCACTTAGCCCCCCCACTCCTGGTACAGTATGTGCCGCAATGTCAGCAGTCATTAACACAGTGTGTAACCAATATTGTACTGGAAGACTGCAGGCTTGGCGGCTATACTGACAGAGCAATAAGGACAGTTAACCCTGCTGCTGTTTCACTCTAGTGATTGAGCCTGGTGTGGCTGAGCCCCAGGGGGTCAGAGTAGAGTGTACTGAGCCCTGGTTGGAGGAGCTCAGCACCTCTATTCCTGTGACTACTCTGTGTATCTGAAAGCAATATACGTATGAGGAACAGGTAAGAAGAGGGATTATGTGGAACAGACTGGTTGGCGGGGGGGGGATGGAAAAAGCTGGTGGGCAGGGGTAATGTTAAAAAAACTTGCAGACAGTGGGGCATGTGAGAGAAAAGCGTGTGAGCATGTGATAGAAAAGCTAGTGTGCAGCTGGAGCCATATCAGTGTGTATCAAGTGTGTGATATCGGTGTGACCTGTGTATAGCGGCCAGTGTTGTCGGAGGGTGGTGTTGGTTTAATCTGTGGAAACATAGACGATGACTATATTTGGGGTTTTTTTGTGCTGTGTACTGCAATGTAACATTTGCATACACCACTCTAGAAGTCCTATATGTGCATTTGGGAAGTAGTGGAGCCTGGACAGCTTTCTGCATCAGATGTGAATGCATCTAGAACTGCAGCCTTGATAGACGGCCAGGTGGAGGTACAGTACAGTAAGAGAGTTTTTGTTTCTTTTGCAAAAGGCAAATGTGTGAGAACTTTGGAAGAGGGTGCTGGGGTTAGGTTGGGCAGTAGGCTGAAGCTTTGCATATGGTGTCCTGAGAAACCTTGTAACAGCACTGAATTTCTTATTGGGAGTTCCTCCCGTGGTACTCTAGATATGGGGCATATCCATCTTGTATTGGCTCCCAAACACTGCTAGGCTGGAATGCACCAGATTATTGGACAACCCTCTTTGTTTGTTTATTATGCCCCTCAGAATCCAATTCAAACTCCTTAAGTTGATATATAGAGCCTTTATTCCCTTCTACCACATCTCTGTCCACCCCCCTTCCTGCCTTCTCCTCTCTTCCTCTAACAACTGCCTCAATACCACACTGGTGACTTCTTCTGACATTTGCCACCAATATTTTGCCTGTTGCACCCACACTGATGGATTTCAATCCCTCTCCTAGTCAGATTTGTGATGAGTCTCCCCATACTTTTAGGACACTCCATATCAAAGCTTGCCAGTCCTTATAGCTTCCCTTATCCCTCCACCATGTATCTTCCTAGTTCAACCTCCATATGTTTACCCCTTACCCTCAGTATGTAAGTTTTCACTGGAGGGGCTTTCTTCCTTCTCATTCTCCCCCAAGTACAATCCATGTTACCAGTGCTCCACTCCTTAGCCTCCTCTTTCCCATCATTTGGTATAGAGTCATCGAATGCTGAGATGACTACCCATGGCTCATCACTTCATACTCCTTATAGCTAGTGATGTGCACCGGACATTTTTCGGGTTTTGTGTTTTGGTTTTGGATTCGGTTCCGCGGCTGTGTTTTGGATTCGGACGCGTTTTAGCAAAACCTCACCGAAATTTTTTTGTCGGATTCGGGTGTGTTTTGGATTCGGGTGTTTTTTTCAAAAAACCCTAAAAAACAGCTTAAATCATAGAATTTGGGGGTCATTTTGATCCCATAGTATTATTAACCTCAATTACCATAATTTCCACTCATTTCCAGTCTATTCTGAACACCTCGCACCTCACAATATTATTTTTAGTCCTACAGTTTGCACCGAGGTTGCTGGATGGCTAAGCTAAGCGACACAAGTGGCCGACACAATCACCTGGCCCATCTAGGAGTGGCACTGCAGTGTCAGGCAGGATGGCACTTCAAAAAAATTGTCCCCAAACAGCACATGATGCAAAGAAAAAAAGAGGCGCACCAAGGTGGCTGTTTGACTAAGCTAAGCGACACAAGTGGCCGACACAAACACCTGGCCCATCTAGGAGTGGCACTGCAGTGTCAGGCAGGATGGCCGATTTAAAAAATAGTCCCCAAACAGCACATGATGCAAAGAAAAAAAGAGGTGCAATGAGGTAGCTGTGTGGCTAAGCTAAGCGACCCAAGTGGCTGACAAAAACAACTGGCCCATCTAGGAGTGGCACTGCAGTGTCAATCAAGACAGGATGGCACTTCCAATAAATTGTCCCCAAACAGCACATGATGCAAAGAAAAAAAGAGGCGCACCAAGGTGGCTGTTTGACTAAGCTAAGCGACACAAGTGGCCGACACAAACACCTGGCCCATCTAGGAGTGGCACTGCAGTGTCAATCAAGACAGGATGGCACTTCCAAAAAATTGTCCCCAAACAGCACATGATGCAAAGAAAAAAAGAGGCGCACCAAGGTGGCTGTGTGACTAAGCTAAGCGACACAAGTGGCCGACACAAACACCTGGCCTATCTAGGAGTGGCACTGCAGTGTCAGGCAGGATGTCCGATTTAAAAAATAGTCCCCAAACAGCACATGATGCAAAGAAAAAAAGAGGCGCACCAAGGTGGCTGTGTGACTAAGCTAAGCGACACAAGTGGCCGACACAAACACCTGGCCCATCTAGGAGTGGCACTGCAGTGTCAATCAAGACAGGATGGCACTTCCAAAAAATTGTCCCCAAACAGCACATGATGCAAAGAAAAAAAGAGGCGCACCAAGGTGGCTGTTTGACTAAGCTAAGCGACACAAGTGGCCGACACAAACACCTGGCCCATCTAGGAGTGGCACTGCAGTGTCAATCAAGACAGGATGGCACTTCCAAAAAATTGTCCCCAAACAGCACATGATGCAAAGAAAAATGAAAGAAAAAAGAGGTGCAAGATGGAATTGTCCTTGGGCCCTCCCACCCACCCTTATGTTGTATAAACAGGACATGCACACTTTAACGAACCCATCATTTCAGCGACAGGGTCTGCCACACGACTGTGACTGAAATGACTGGTTGGTTTGGGCCCCCACCAAAAAAGAAGCAATCAATCTCTCCTTGCACAAACTGGCTCTACAGAGGCAAGATGTCCACCTCATCATCATCCTCTGATTCCTCACCTCTTTCACTGTGTACATCCCCCTCCTCACAGATTATTAATTCGTCCCCACTGGAATCCACCATCTCAGGTCCCCGTGTACTTTATGGAGGCAATTGCTGCTGGTGAATGTCTCCACGGAGGAATTGATTATAATTCATTTTGATGAACATCATCTTCTCCACATTTTCTGGAAGTAACCTCGTACGCCGATTGCTGACAAGGTGAGCGGCTGCACTAAACACTCTTTCGGAGTACACACTGGAGGGAGGGCAACTTAGGTAGAATAAAGCCAGTTTGTGCAAGGGCCTCCAAATTGCCTCTTTTTCCTGCCAGTATACGTACGGACTGTCTGACGTGCCTACTTGGATGCGGTCACTCATATAATCCTCCACCATTCTTTCCATGGTGAGAGAATCATATGCAGTGACAGTAGACGACATGTCAGTAATCATTGGCAGGTCCTTCAGTCCGGACCAGATGTCAGCAGTGGCACTCGCTCCAGACTGCCCTGCATCACCGCCAGTGGGTGGGCTAGGAATTCTTAGCCTTTTCCTCGCACCCCCAGTTGCGGGAGAATGTGAAGGAGGAGATGTTGACGGGTCACGTTCCGCTTGACTTGACAATTTTCTCACCAGCAGGTCTTTGAACCTCTGTAGACTTGTGTCTGCCGGAAAGAGAGATACAATGTAGGTTTTAAATCTAGGATCGAGCACGGTGGCCAAAATGTAGTGCTCTGATTTCAACAGATTGACCACCCGTGAATCCTGGTTAAGCGAATTAAGGGCTCCATCCACAAGTCCCACATGCCTAGCGGAATCGCTCTCTTTTAGCTCCTCCTTCAATGTCTCCAGCTTCTTCTGCAAAAGCCTGATGAGGGGAATGACCTGACTCAGGCTGGCAGTGTCTGAACTGACTTCACGTGTGGCAAGTTCAAAGGGTTGCAGAACCTTGCACAACGTTGAAATCATTCTCCACTGCGCTTGAGTCAGGTGCATTCCCCCTCCTTTGCCTATATCGTGGGCAGATGTATAGGCTTGAATGGCCTTTTGCTGCTCCTCCATCCTCTGAAGCATATAGAGGGTTGAATTCCACCTCGTTACCACCTCTTGCTTCAGATGATGGCAGGGCAGGTTCAGGAATGTTTGGTGGTGCTCCAGTCTTCTGTACGCGGTGCCTGAATGCCGAAAGTGGCCCGCAATTCTTCGGGCCACCGACAGCATCTCTTGCACGCCCCTGTCGTTTTTTAAATAATTCTGCACCACCAAATTCAATGTATGTGCAAAACATGGGACATGCTGGAATTTGCTCAGATGTAATGCACGCACAATATTGCTGGCGTTGTCCGATGTCACAAATCCCCAGGAGAGTCCAATTTGGGTAAGCCATTCTGCGATGATCTTCCTCAGTTGCCGTAAGAGGTTGTCAGCTGTGTGCCTATTCTGGAAAGCGGTGATACAAAGCGTAGCCTGCCTAGGAACGAGTTGGCGTTTGCGAGATGCTGCTACTGGTGCCGCCGCTGCTGTTCTTGCTGCGGGAGGCAATACATCTACCCAGTGGGCTGTCACAGTCATATAGTCCTGAGTCTGCCCTGCTCCACTTGTCCACATGTCCGTGGTTAAGTGGACATTGGGTACAACTGCATTTTTTAGGACACTGGTGAGTCTTTTTCTGAGGTCTGTGTACATTTTCGGTATTGCCTGCCTAGAGAAATGGAACCTAGATGGTATTTGGTACCGGGGACACAGTACCTCAATCAAGTCTATAGTTGCCTCTGAATTAACGATGGATACCGGAACCACGTTTCTCACCGCCCAGGCTGCCAAGGCCTGAGTTATCTGCTTTGCAGCAGGATGACTGCTGTGATATTTCATCTTCCTCGCAAAGGACTGTTGGACAGTCAATTGCTTACTGGAAGTAGTACAAGTGGTCTTCCGACTTCCCCTCTTGGATGATGATTGACTCCCAGCAGCAACAACAGCAGCGCCAGCAGCAGTAGGCGTTACACTCAAGGATGCATCGGAGGAATCCCAGGCAGGAGAGAACTCGTCAGACTTGACAGTGACATGGCCTGCAGGACTATTGGCTTTCCTGGGTAAGGAGGAAATTGACACTGAGGGAGTTGGTGGTGTGGTTTGCAGGAGCTTGGTTACAAGAGGAAGGGATTTAGTGGTCAGTGGACTGCTTCTGCTGTCACCCAAAGTTCTTGAACTTGTCACTGACTTATGATGAATGCGCTGCAGGTGACGTATAAGGGAGGATGTTCCGAGGTGGAACTTATTACAGCTTGACAAAGGCAACACACGGCTTGACACCTGTTGTTCGCATTTGTGTTGAAATAATTCCACACCGAAGAGCTGATTTTTTTTGTATTTTGACCAGGCATGTCAATGGCCATATTCCTCCCACGGACAACAGGTGTCTCCCCGGGTGCCTGACTTAAACAAACCACCTCACCATCAGAATCCTCCTTGTCAATTTCCTCCCCAGCGCCAGCAACACCCATATCCTCATCCTGGTGTACTTTAACAGTGACATCTTCAATTTGACTATCAGGAACTGGACTGCGGGTGCTCCTTCCAGCACTTGCAGGGGGCGTGCAAATGGTGGAAGGCGCAAGCTCTTCCCGTCCAGTGTTGGGAAGGTCAGGCATCGCAACCGACACAATTGGACTCTCCTTGGGGATTTGTGATTTAGAAGAACGCACAGTTCTTTGCTGTGCTTTTGCCAGCTTAAGTCTTTTCTTTTTTCTAGCGAGAGGATGAGTGCTTCCATCCTCATGTGAAGCTGAACCACTAGCCATGAACATAGGCCAGGGCCTCAGCCGTTCCTTGCCACTCCGTGTCGTAAATGGCATATTGGCAAGTTTATGCTTCTCCTCAGACGCTTTTAATTTTGATTTTTGGGTCATTTTACTGAACTTTTGTGTTTTGGATTTTACATGCTCTCTACTATGACATTGGGCATCGGCCTTGGCAGACGACGTTGATGGCATTTCATCGTCTCAGCCATGACTAGTGGCAGCAGCTTCAGCACGAGGTGGAAGTGGATCTTGATCTTTCCCTTTAACCTCCACATTTTTGTTCTCCATTTTTTAATGTGTGGAATTATATGCCAGTATCAATAGCAATGGCCTACTACTATATTTACTGCGCAAAACTAAAATGCACCACAGGTATAGAATGTAGATGGATAGTACACTTAATGGATGACGAGTGACGACACAGAGGTAGGTACAGCAGTGGCCTACCGTACTGCTATATATAGTATACTGGTGGACACTGTGTCAGCAAACTGCAAAACTAAAATGCACCACAGGTATAGAATGTAGATGGATAGTATACTTAATGGATGACAAGTGACGACACAGAGGTAGGTACAGCAGTGGCCTACCGTACTGCTATATATAGTATACTGGTGGACACTGTGTCAGCAAACTGCAAAACTAAAATGCACCACAGGTATAGAATGTAGACGGATAGTATACTTAATGGATGACGACACAGAGGTAGGTACAGCAGGGCACTCTGCACTGTACTCCTCCTATATAATAATAATATTAATTATACTGGTGGTCCCCAGTCCCCACAATAAAGCAGCACACTGAGCACAGATATGGAGTGTTTTTCTTCAGGCAGACAACGTATACTGGTGGTCACTGTCAACAAAACTCTGCACTGTACTCCTGCTATAGCTGCTCCCCAGTCCCCACAATTAAGCAGTGTGAGCACTCAGCACAGATATATTATGCAGCACACTGAGCACAGATATGGTATGGAGCGTTTTTTTCAGGCAGAGAACGGATAAAAACTGGTGGTCACTTATCAGCAAAACTCTGCCCTCTTCTCTTCCTCCTAACAGCTGCTCCCCAGTCCTCCCCACAATTAAGCAAAAGCAATAAACCAATCAACTTCTCTAGTTCTACAATAAACGGAGAGGACGCCAGCCACGTCTTCTCCCTATCATCTCCAATGCACGAGTGAGAAAATGGCGGCGACGCGCGGCTGCTTATATAGAATCCGAATCTCGTGAGAATCCGACAGCGGGATGATGACGTTCGGGCGCGCTCGGGTTAGCCGAGCAAGGCGGGAAGGTTCTAACCTGCCTCGGACCCGTGTAAACAAGGTCAAGTTCGGGGGGGGTTCGGTTTCCGAGAAACCGAACCCGCTCATCACTACTTATAGCTAAAGCAAATTGTCCTAAACTTACACTTATGAATACTTAAAATAGAAATATATTGGGGATTAATCCCTGGTGTCCCCCAGCACACCGAGCTGTACCTGTACCAAGACATGAAAGACTATATAATAGAAATCCAAAGGTCTTAGTTACATACAGTTTGCAAACGTATGATAAGCCACCAGGCCCCGACAAGGCTCCTCTGATGCTGGTGGTTCCTAACTCTAGGTCTGGGCCTGGGGTGCAGAGCCCCACAAACCAGCAAAGGCTAGCTACCCCAGGGCAGCACAATGCGAGAAGGTAAAGTGTTAGTATGTGTTAATAAAAAGAAAGCAAAATCTATATACAAAAATTAATATACTAGTGAAGGTGCCATTAAAAGACCCGAAGGATTAATAAATGTGTTAAGGGGGTGCTAAATAGGATCTCGCAGTGTGCTACCCCAAAGCAGCCCAGCCAAACCAATCCAGGGGGAACCGCACCCCAGACTTACCCCAGGTACTAATAAGAATAACAACCCTTCTGGGTAATATAACATAATGCCACGTGATAATGGCATCTGAGCAAACGTATCCTCTTGCCTACTATCTCTAATCATTTGTGAGAGTCACGATTTTATAAGGGGCTTTCCCAGCCTCCCGACACAGTGGTCTAGTCCTCTGCTGTGCTTCCATGCCACCCCCAGATTAAACATGGCTGCCCATTCTGAGACTCTAAATTTAAGCAAGTATGAACTTATGACTCCATTACAACTGGAACAGCAGAACAGGGAAAGGATGGGGAGTGCAAGCATAGTCCAAATACGGGTGGTATTCATGTGACCGCCGGTCAGCTGACCGACAGTCACATGACCTCCTCCATCAGCCCGACGGGTCACTGTCCCGATGGTCGGCATGCCGACCAAAAGGGACTATTTCCACTCGTGGGTGTCCACGACACCCAAAGAGTGGGAATAGTACCCGTGGCGACCACATGCTGCACTCGCCCCTCCCCGCCGGGATCCCGGCGTCGGTAAGCTGACCGGCGGTCAGGAGACCGCCGGTCAGCCGTACTACACCCTCCAAATACAGCTATGTCATAGAGGGAATTACTAAAGTAGACGCAGATAAAGAGCTAGATACAGGAGCCAACTGCAGTGATAGTGGACTGGTGTATGGCGCAAATATACGCTATGACTAAGAATATAAGCAGAACTAATGAGCCACTTCTGATTGGCTGCTTAGCTATCATTCCCTCCTGACGTTATGTTACCGCTGTCTTTTTGCATTACTTGATATTTTTAGTAGACTACCGTAGAAAGCATGGCTTCCATGTAATCTATATAGGAGAAGAGCATAGATGTTTGTATTTAATTTGCTTTGTTCTAGCAATTTGCATTTGTATTTTCTATTTGTTTTTTTGCATGTACTTACATTTTTATGTGGAACAGGTGATATACAGTAAATGCACCAACAAGAGGATACTTGGCCAAAGAGTATATGCTCTTTTAAAGGCGATATTGCAGAGCTTCAGTTATTATTCTAAATAAGGATTGTTAGTGTAGTGTGATAAGATTTATATTTTGAGGTTATAGGAATAGGAATGGTAAGAGGAAACATTTAAATATGTGTATAATGTTTTTTTCTAAGTTGGGAATGATTGTTAACTAATTCAATTTACCCCTACTGTACAAGTTCCGGAGTTTCTGCTAAATAAACGTATCTTTTGAAGGGATGCGTTTGGCATCCCAGTGGTCAGGTTGTCATCGGTCATGAGACCGATGCCGGAATCCCGACACCACTCAGGAGACCGGCGCCGGAACACTGACATCCGGAAGGTAAGTATTGGGGTTCAGGTTAGGGCCCGAGGGGGAGGGTTAGGGGGTTCAGTATGATTTATCGATAGACACAATACCGACGGTTATAATCCCGACAGCCATTGGCCTACAGTCAAAATACCAACACGGTCAAAATACCGACATTAATTATGCCGACATGTTCAAAATGCCGACATAGTCAGAATACCAACATTTGAAATGCCGATATGTCAAAATACCGACATAAATTTTTCTGCTTTTTTTTGTCAGTGTCGACAGGTCGAAATGGACACCATCTAAGTGTGCCGTGTCCCCTCACGTGGCTTACGCGGTGCCTCGCTGCGCTCGGCACACTATTACATTCCCCCTCCATGTCCACTGGGATGGTAAAGTATGAACAAGTCTGTTTTTGGGCAAAAATTCCTTAAAAATGCATGTCGGCATTTTGCCATGTTGGCATTCTATGTTGGCATTTTGAACGTGTGATGATTATAACCGTTGGTATTGTGTCCTTCGGTAAATCAACTGCTACCTGGGTTAGGCACTGGGGGGGTGGTTAGCCCTAGCCGATACAACTCGAGGGTTAGCCGTAGCATCCACCCCTGGAGGGTTAGCTCTAGCTTTCACACCCGGAGGCTTAGGGTAGGGGAGGGTAGAAATATTTTCCCCCTCCGATGTCGGGATCTCCAGTATTTCATAACGAACCCCTTTTGAAGGGTGTGTTATAACTGCTATTGTAAAGGTTTATCTTTGAAACAAGTTATTGTAGATGCCAGTTATACAGTATGTACTCGTTGACCTTGTTCACCCAAGAGATCATTTTTCTTCAAATAAAGAAATTATTCTTAAAATACAAAAAAAGTATTATTATTTATGTCAGGGACAACCCTCCATACGTCTTGGGTGGAATAAGAAGACAAATTGAACTGAAACTGTGCAGAGGGACTATATTCTACCTAGTATGCAAGCAATCATACGGCATTGCTACACCACCTGTCAGGGTATTACAAAAGTTGGGTATTGTAGGGGGTAAGTATGCACAGTTAAATGTGTGACATATTTCTGGAGCAAGTGCTAATGTTCTAGATCACAGGTTCTCAACCTCGGTCCTCAGGACCCCACACGGTTCATGTTTTGCAGGTCACCTGTAGATTTTTAAAATGTGACAGTTGGTGATACACAGTGCACCTGCCGGGTGACATGGAAAACGTGAACCGTTTGGGGTCCTGAGGACCGAGTTTGAGAACCACTGTTCTAGATCTTAACGCATCATAAGAAGAATCTGGACGAGTATGTACACCGAATGTAAATTGTTTAGATACAAGGGAGTTCCACTCTATGTGAGTTGTACAAATGAAAGTGAAGATAGGTTGGGTAGTTAGTTATCATAAGTAATATGAAGACAGGTTAGGGTCACCTTGGAGCTGATCAGGGTGTACTTCTTCAGCAGGGAGGGTGGAGGATTCTCCGAATGGGTCAGACGGAGTGTTGCAACATCAGGGTGGTCAGAACGTAGAGTGTCTATTGTATGTTTTTGAATGATACCAGCCACTCCATGTCCTCTCATCCACGGTGCTACCCGAAGACCTTCCACCACGGCAGTAACTCCACCATCCACCAGTAAGAACGTCTCAAAGCCCACCTGAGGGGAGAGACCTTGGTGAGATACGTATACCTACCATATAACATGTATCGTATAATAAATATGACTGTATGTAAACTGGTTCTATAAACATAACCTGATATGTGGAAAGGTCACATACTGTACAGTAGAACTAGGACATCTGTGGCTAAATTATAGGTCAGCAGACGCTTAGGGCCACCACAGCTATTTATTATCTTACTATATTTGTATATGTACTGAGAGTCGGGGAAAAGGTGTGGGGGGCATATAACTGCAGCACTAATCCATATTCATGGTAGATAGAGGGCACACATGTGTTCATCATTCTGGGTTCTCCTCTGTGACATTGGGGTAAATGTATGAAGCAGTGATAAGAGTGGAGAAGTGAGCCAGTGGAGAAGTTGCCCATGGCAACCAATCAGCATTGACGTAACATTTATAATTTGCATACTATAAAATAATACAGAGCAGCTGATTGGTTGCAATGGGCAACTTCTCCACTGGCTCACTTCTCCACTCTTATCACTGCTTCATGCATTTAGTTTACCCCATTGTGACAGATGCACAGAGGAAATAACATAGAGATCAGTGATTGGGAGACGCCAGTGATGGTGGTCTATCCGACAAAGGTTCCCAGAGCTGGAACAACAGGGGGGAGTAGAACACGCTGCAGGTTTCTCCATCTCTGCTGTCATCCTCCTGGCTAGGATTCCTATATGAGCTGCAGCTGCATCTCCCCACAGAGATTAGTGATGTGATGTGCAATCTGGTATAGTCAACATAGAAACGAGAGAGCAGGTGCACTGTGCAACCATTAGAATTATAATAAATGTAATAATCATATCTGAGGTTTTTGGCATAAATTAGGCCAATTTTATGAGCCTGCCCACCAAGCATCAATGTAACCTCATCAGGCAGGTCCCTAACATTATAGGGGTCCGCCTCTGAGGTGCAGGGCAACCCCAGACTACCTCATCCAAACCACCCCAGGGCACCACATAAATAAAGGATTTCAGTGAAATTATTCCTATATTGCAGTACTAAGTCTCAGCTAGGTAGTACATCCCATTATTAGTAGCTAGGGTGTGCAGTCCAGGCCTCCTCCTCCTAATATATTAAATTTGGTATAGTCCAAAGGCTGCACGGGTGTACCTCTAACCCCCCAAAGGACCAGACATTAGCCTTTTGGGGAGATATACCAAACCTTCCAAAGAGCATAAGTTTCCCATAAAATCTCCCTATCATTTACCTAGTATATTGTATAAACTGATAGTTTATGGCTGAATGTTTGCAGTATGCAACTTTTTCGTCTGTTTTGTGATGTATCTGTCCCTTAATCTAAAAAATAAATAAGGCCAAGAATGTCCTCACTAGCTCCTCAAGACTTCTACATGCCACACAGCAGCCCCCATGCAGAGCCGTCTTAACAGCAGTGTAGGCCCCTGGGCACAGCAATGCACTGGGGCCCCTAACCATCCATCAGGGGCAGGGGTGTGCTATCAGTGGCAGCTTTTATGTCCCGCGGGTGGAAGGGGTGTTCTGTCTTCTGCTCAACGTGTAAGACCTGGAGCAATAATTTTTGCTAATTTTTCCTTTACTGCACAGATGGAGCACGAGGGAGAACACTAAACTATAGAATGTGGGACATTGTGCTGAATGAAGGGGCCCCGGTACATGACTTCCAGGGTGGTAGGGGGTGTCTAATACGCAGGGAAGGGGTCGATAGTGGAGTGGGCTTAATATTCATCATCTTCTGGTGGGAGGGCAGTATGCTTGACTGCCGATATCTCCAGTTCCTGGAAACAGATTTCTTAGTTTTCATGGGATAAAAAAAACTAGACAGTCCCACCTCTCAGTAGGTACTGGGGACTTGGGGATCAGAGATCAGGAGCCAGAGCAATCCACCAACGAAAATATAAAACTGCACATTAGGCGTGTGGAGCTGGAGCAGGGACCAGCTGCTGGAAGGCTGATATCTCTGGTTCTGGGCATAGTAGAGACAAGCTGCTAGTGTCCACCAAAAGGGAAGAGTCACCGATTTTGAAATGTGTCCTCAGAAAAACTCTATGTCAGACAGAACCCGAGATATCTGGCTGGGAAGAAAAATTAACAGGCATGGATGGGGACCACTACTTTGAAGTCGGATATCTTTGGTTCCCCAGGGCCGATTTTCAAAAATCTGGTACCCCTGGAAAGAGGGAACCCTCAGCTATCAGCCTAGGGCCCTTTTACCCCTGGGGCCCTTGGGCAAGAGCCCATTGAGCCCATACGAAAAGACGGCCCTGCCCCCATGCCCTGAGACCCACACATGCACAAAAATATGACCATCGTATCCAAGACCCTTCACTTGCTCAAAAGTACCATCCCCACATTTCTCCACTAGGGAGTACCAAGGGGTCTATTTACTAAGTCTTGGATGGAGATAAAGTGGATAGAGATAAAGGTGGACATTTGCTAAGCAGTGATAAGAGCGGAGAAGTGAGCCAGTGGAGAAGTTGCCCATGGCAACCAATCAGCACTGAAGTAACATCTATAATTTGCATACTATAAAATGATACAGAGCTGCTGATATGGTTGATGGGGCAACTTCTCCACTGGCTCACTTCTCCGGTCTTATCACTGCTTAGTAAATGTCCCCTTTAAAGTACCAGCCAATCAGCTCCTAACTGCCATTTCACAGGCTGAGTTTGAAAAATGACAGTTAGGAGCTGGTTGGCTGGTACTTTATCTCTGTTCCCTTTATCTCCATCCAAGGCTTAGTAGATAGACCCCTAGGTCCCTTACACACCGCTGATTCCAACCCGGCATATTGCCGGGTTGGGGACACGGCGGGGGCGGCGCTTGCAGATCACATGATCTCCAAGCGCCGCCCATCCATACAGTGTAAACGAGAAACGGGTCGCATCCCGGCTTCCCGTTTACACAGCACAGCTTGCCGTGTTGAACTCGTGTTCAACCCTGCAAGCTACCCGAGTTGGAATACCTGGTCACTCGACCCGGATTATTCCAACTGGGCCCTTTTACACCGTACAGCAACACGAGTTATGCGAAGTCATGTGCAATAACCCGTGTTAGAAGCTGGCGGTGTAAAAGGGGTATACGTTGTCTGTGAAGCTAATTTATTTCAAGCAGAAGACGCTGGGAGATTACGTTGTGCAGACTGCACTGCATGCCATCTTCGTCCTTCTCTTCCTCCTCCTCTGGTGTGCTGCATTATCTCTCTGCATTGTAGTGAAAAGGTCATGTGATATGGAAAGTGGCTCCTCCAATCATATTTAGGGGTCTAAGTACTAAGCTTTGGAGAGAGATAAAGTACCGGCTACACATTAGACAGCCAAGTCTCACTTGACCCGAATCCCGTCCTCTGTCATACTCACTACTTTCCCGTCACTCTTGGCCAGAAACATCCTCCTACGAGGGTCCTCCAGCCATTCATGGTACCTGTAAGGCAGGTAGTCCCCTCCTTCATATACTCCACCAGAGATGGACATCACCTCTTCGTAGTCTGCAGCGGTGGCAGGCAGGACATTTACTTGGACAGACATTCTGAATGTATGGATCCGACGGCTGCTGCAGCTGTACAGATGAAGAAGTTTATATTATAGGGCAAGGTCCAGAAAATCTGAGACTACTGTACTTATACTTAATAAGACACAAAGTCAGAGGAAATTATTTACTAAGAGAGTGTAAAAGGGCAGAGGAGCGGCAAGCAATCAGCAATTGGCCCTGAGCAATGTAATGACATGTCTGCAATGGAAGGAAATGCTTGCTGTGAGTTCCTGCACATTACCAAGTTTACACTTTTGTCTTTAAATGATCCCCAGGTAGAGATATTTCCCTTCCCCCCTCCGATGTCAGGATCTTCAATGTCGGGTCGGTCATGTGACCACCAGCATTCCAACCACAAGGATATAGGGGGATATTCAATTAAGTGCTGTATTTTTTGTTTTGTTTTTAAACGGCACTAATTCGACCCTTGGTATTCAATTGCCCGTCTTTGAATCATTGTCGCCCTTGCCATTTCACTTTTTTTTCCGTCTAAACGGCATGGGCGAAAACGGACCCTAAACGGACCATAAACGGGCGAAAATGGCAGCAAATTTGACAAAACACGTGTATCGACGGCGAATTCGCCGATACACGTGGTTTTCGCCAGTGCCGGATTTTTTGACCAGTCGATAAATTGGCACGTGCATTGAATAGAGCAAATATAATTCCCCCCTAAAAACAGTCTAAAAAGTGATGATTTTCTGACTGTCGGAAAATTCGGCACTAATTGAATACCCCCCATAGTATGCATTCCGTTAGTGGGATCTGAATGTGGACACTGAATGAGTTGGCTGTAGGGAGTGAGAGGGATGTTGGAACCCAGAGGGTTTTAATGTATTTATGCTTCAGAATTTGGCCAGCTAATATTATTATATATATCAGAAATTGTTGGGGGGGGGGGGGGGGGGGATTATGATTGAATTACTGTAGGAACATTTAAAAACATTTAAAACATAATCTAATCCATTTTTATTTTATTTTTTTAAATTACATTTTTTCGTTTACAACTTATTTTTAATAAACATCGATGGCTGAAATATCGGTCCATCAATGATCAAACATCATGACCATCGCGAACCTTCATTTAACCAAGGGCCTGCTTCTCTCTGTGGCCACGGGGGGGTGGGGTGGGGGGGTATACAAGCAAGGTACAGTTTCGCCTTAGCGTGACTAAACGTCCGTCTAGGCGGAGAGTCGGTCAAGATAAAGGTGGCTACATCTGTATGGGGGACTTCTATTACATTTCTCCAGTGACTGCTAATGCCTGAAGCCACGGGTGGTGGTGCACTGGGGGAGGAAACATGGCAGACTCTGTCGGAGGGAATCAGGCAGCATAGGGGCTGGGAGGCCCCTCTGTTAGTGGCAGCTGCTGGAAAATTCTCTTCCAGCAGCCGCAGAGTGGGAATTTCTTACTGGTCGCATATGTCACCATATCAGGGAAAGTCCAGCCTAGTGTAATCTAGGTAAGTGGTTAATTATATGGGGTACAGGGCAGTGAAGACAGGAAATGGTGGGTGCAGGACAGCGATGACAAAACAGGATGCAAGGCAATGAGGAAATTATATGACAGATCATTCCAGTAGTAACAGGATATGGGGGATGCAAGACTCAAAGTTGCTTTACAAACATCAAAACATAGCACAGAGGTTTAGTCTTACAGAAAGAAGAAAACAATACAATCAACATTATGGGCACACAGAACATAATGCAGGGTTGTCACAGCCATTTTGGGCAATAAATTCCACAGGTTAAGTATATCACACCCACAGAAGGTACCAGGCGAGGTGGCCATTTTGGTTGCACTACAGAGGCTACCCTGGATGGAAAAGGCAACGCCTAGATGAGGTGACACCATATGTGGAAGATGTAGCGCACTAAAGCTAGAATCAGAGCCCTTACATGACCATCAGTTCCAAGTACTTACTCTTCCCACCCATGGGTGTACCAGGTGATGCAGCCATCTTGGGCGCACTACAAAAGTTACAATGTGTGAGATAAGTCGTACACGGAACCGATACATTTACGGATGACTGAAACGTGTGATATGATCAGAGCCGTAACTAGACATTTTAGTGTCCTGCGCCAGAAGAAAGCATTGGTGGCTTTCTCCCCCTTAACGTATTTATTAAAATAAATAGCAATGTTTGGACACATGAAATAGTATACAGTTGCCCGTACCCCGAAAAACATCAGTGTGGGCTGGTTACCACATGGTTCAATGTAAATACTCCACCAGCCAATCTCCATCACTCCGCCATGGATAACGCCGGGTTGTCAACCCACGCTGCCGACCGCCTTCCAGAATCTGCAATGTGTAGGACCATGGCAGTCAACGCCCAGAGTTACCAGGGATCATGGAGCCAAGCCCTGACCGGTTTCATCAAAGACTTCATCAGAGGGCTGGTCTTGGTGACGTGCTGCATGGATTAAATCTGCCCTGCTCACCTATCATAGACTTGTTTGCCCTGAAACTCGGAATGTAGGACCGAGCGACGGTACTGTGTGGACATGCCAAATTTCAGGTCAGTACGTCCAAAAACCTCTGATACTGTATGTAGCCCCTCAAACACCATGCTCCCCCTCCCCTCATAATTATAACAGTGAAATGCTATTTATTCAGATCAGCTTAATATAAGGGTACAACATGCCCTTACAATTACAATCCTTGTCCAAACTCATTGGAAGTATATGCTGGTTTTATCTCATATGAAAAGCACATGCAGTGTATTGTGTAAGCTCCATCTTGTGTGAGTTGGAAGTCAGGACTGGAGAGTGGTTATGGCTCCGGCTGGTCTGACTGGAGAATCAGAGAGCTCCTAAAGGACTATGAGGATCTGCAACTCGTCTTCCTTCATCTACAGGTCTTGCCAACAGCACCAGGAGAGGAGCAACTGCAGCATAGATGCAAGCTTGGATCAGGTACCCAGGAGTGGTCACTGATAGATGGGTCTAGAGTAGTGATGAGCGGGTTCGGTTCCTCGGAATCCGAACCCCCCCGAACTTCACCCATTTTACACGGTTCCGAGGCAGACTCGGATCCTCCTGCCTTGCTCGGTTAACCCGAGCACGCCTGAACGTCATCATCCCGATGCCGGATTCTCGCGAGATTCGTATTCTATATAAGGAGCCGCGCGTCGCCGCCAATTTCACTCGTGCATTGGAGATGATAGGGAGAGGACGTGCAGCATTCTCTCAGTTGTGTTCAGTGTGCTGCAAATATCTGTGCTCAGTGTGCTGAAAATATCTACGTTCTCTGCCTGAAAAATGCTCCATATCTGTGCTGCATTGTAGTATATAGTAGGAGGACAGTGCAGAATTTTCTGACCAGTGACCACCAGTATTATATCAGTAGGGTACAGTAGTCCACTGCTCTACCTACCTCTATGTCGTCAAGTATACTATCCATCCATACCTGTGGTGCATTTTTTAGTTGTGCGCAGTATATATAGTAGGAGGACAGTGCAGAATTTTACTGACCACCAGTATATAATATATAGCAGTACGGAACAGTAGGCCACTGCTCTACCTACCTCTGTGTCGTCAAGTATACTATCCAACCATACCTGTGGTGCATTTTTTAGTTGTGCGCAGTATATATAGTAGGAGGACAGTGCAGAATTTTGCTGACCACCAGTATATAATATATAGCAGTACGGTACAGTAGGCCACTGCTCTACCTACCTCTGTGTTGTCAAGTATACTATCCAATCATACCTGTGGTGCATTTTAGTTGTGCGCAGTATATATAGTAGGAGGACAGTGCAGAATTTTGCTGACCACCAGTATATAATATATAGCAGTACGGTACAGTAGGCCACTGCTCTACCTACCTCTGTGTTGTCAAGTATACTATCCAATCATACCTGTGGTGCATTTTAGTTGTGCGCAGTATATATAGTAGGAGGACAGTGCAGAATTTTGCTGACCACCAGTATATAATATATAGCAGTACGGTACAGTAGGTCACAGCTCTACCTACCTCTGTGTCGTCAAGTATACTATCCATCCATACCTGTGGTGCATTTTTTAGTTGTGCGCAGTATATATAGTAGGAGGACAGTGCAGAATTTTGCTGACTACCAGTATATAATATATAGCAGTACGGTACAGTAGGCCACTGCTCTACCTACCTCTGTGTCGTCAAGTATACTATCCAACCATATCTGTGGTGCATTTTAGTTGTGCGCAGTATATATAGTAGGAGAACAGTGCAGAATTTTGCTGACCACCAGTACATAATATATAGCAGTACGGTACAGTAGGCCATTGCTATTGATATATTACTGGCATATAATTCCACACATTAAAAAATGGAGAACAAAAATGTGGAGGGTAAAATAGGGAAAGATCAAGATCCACTTCCACCTCGTGCTGAAGCTGCTGCCACTAGTCATGGCCGAGACGATGATATGCCATCAACGTCGTCTGCCAAGACAAAAGTTCAGTAATATGACCCAAAAATCAAAATTAAAAGCGTCTGATGAGAAGCGTAAACTTGCCAATATGCCATTTACGACACGGAGTGGCAAGATGTTCATGGCTAGTGGTTCAGATTCACATGAGGATGGAAGCACTCATCCTCTCACTGGAAAACTGCAGTGCCACTCCTAGATGGGCCAGGTGTTTGTGTCGGCCACTTGGGTCGCTTAGCTTAGTCGCACAGCTACCTCATTGCGCCTCTTGTTTTCTTTGCATCATGTGCTGTTTGGGGACTATTTTTTTAATCTGCCATCCTGTCTGACACTGCAGTGCCACTCCTAGATGGGCCAGGTGTTTGTGTCGGCCACTTGGGTCGCTTAGCTTAGTCACACAGCTACCTCATTGCACCTCTTTTTTTCTTTGCATCATGTGCTGTTTGGGGACTATTTTTTAAATCTGCCATCCTGTCTGACACTGCAGTGCCACTCCTAGATGGGCCAGGTGTTTGTGTCGGCCACTTGGGTTGCTTAGCTTAGCCATCCAGCGACCTTGGTGCACCTCTTTTTTTCTTTGCATCATGTGCTGTTTGGGGACTATTTTTTAAATCTGCCATCCTGTCTGACACTGCAGTGCCACGCCTAGATGGGCCAGGTGTTTGTGTCGAACACTTGGGTCGCTTAGCTTAGCCATCCAGCGACCTCGGTGCAAATTTTAGGACTAAAAATAATATTGTGAGGTGTTCAGAATAGACTGAAAAATGAGTGGAAAATATGGTTATTGAGGTTAATAATACTATGGGATCAAAATGACCCCCAAATTCTATGATTTAGGATGTTTTTGAGGGGTTTTTGTAAAAAAACACCCGAATCCAAAACACACCCGAATCCGACAAAAAAATTTCAGGGAGGTTTTGCCAAAACGCGTCCGAATCCAAAACACGGCCGCGGAACCGAATCCAAAACCAAAACACAAAACCCGAAAAATTTCCGGTGCACATCTCTAGTCTAGAGCTGTACATGTCTTATATGTTACTGTTACATTCACTGTAGTAGACCTTTTTCTTATTTTCCTCCTTCTAAAAGCACTATAATTCCCATGTCCACAATACTGAGAGCGGGCGAGGGGCTGATGAGAAGCCCTGCATGTGATGACTATATGCTGGAACCTTTGCCAGCTACCCTGGGCATACTCTCAGCTGCTTGGCCGTGGTAAGATACCATACAGAGTACCCTGGTATTGTGACAGTAGTATTGCAACCAATCAGATATACACTTCTCTATTTTCCCCCTGCAGTTTAGTAAATTAAATATCTGATTGGTGGTTTTGGGTGACATTATCCATGTAGTGACCTCGTAACAGATGTTCCCCAGTGACTGGTCTATCACGAGAGCAGTACAAAGCAACCTTCTCTTTAAAGAGCTGCTCTTCGGTCTTTGGGGCAGATGTATTAACCTGGAGAAGGGATAAAGAAGGGATAAAGCAGTGATAAGCGCAAGGTGATAACGCACCAGCCAATCATTACGGATTTGAAAAATGACAGGAGCTGATTGGCTGGTGCGTTATCACCTTGTACTTATCATCACTGCTTTATCCCTTCTCCAGGCTTAATACATCTGCCGCTTTATTCAAAATCTAAAAGATCTCTCTTTTAGCAGGTTACATACTGTATGCAGCTTCCTCAGATCTGATCCACAGTGTCTAACATGGCAGAGAAGTCAAGTTTTCTATTGGCACTAATATCCCAGAAGGGCTAAATTAAGTTTATTTGTAATGTGCGGATTGGTACCATAGAAAACCGCAGCTCAGAGATTTTATAACCTACAAAGGGTTCAATATGATTTCCCGATGGACGGGATGCCGACTGTCAGCGACATCCCGTCCATCCGAATCCCACCAGACCCCCATTAAGCCCCCTAACCCTCACCTTTTCCCTACCCTAACCTTCACCGCTTGGTGTCTAACCCTAACCCTCCCTTCCCCACTGCATAACCCTATCCACTAGGTGTCTAACCTCCCCTGCTAAGGGCTTAACCCTCCCTCCCCGGTACCTAACCCTAACCTTCCCATCCCTAAACCCTAACCCCCTTTCTAATGGCTAAACCCACCCAAGGCGGGACAAAAGCGCATCCCGCTGAAAGAAGGATCGGGATTCCAGGCGTTGGTATTTAGATGCCGGGATTCCAAGTCCTGTCTGGATTTCAGCGCTGGTGTTCCTGGTGCGGACGGTATTACGGCGTCGGTATTTTGAGCGCCGGGATCGCGTCTGTCAGTATGCTGACTGCATCCCCCTACAAATATATTGTAACATTCTATGTCCAATAGTGCCAGGGATAACCTGCTCAAGAAGCCACCTGAAAAAAAAAATATCTCACAGGCTGACCTAATGACTATAAATCATTGGTAATCCCAAAGTGGCATCAAAATCTCTAGATGTCCATTTCTAATACTAGCTGTTTTGTCACATTGATGAATGTAGCTAACCCTTCGCACAGGTCATTGAGTGCAGCCCGGAGACTCTTCTCTGCATAAAGGACGTAAATGACAACGCCCCCTGAAGGCAGTGTTCCCATCTTTAATTGCCTTAGAACATGGATCTTGGCACATTCCGGGTCATTTCCAAACAAGTCAATGTCCAAGCGGTTCGCACCATTTGCAAATGGAATTGGGTATGGAGGGGTTCCAAGGCTGAGGAGCCCAGGGGAAGATGTATTTATTGATGAGAGAGGCACAGAAATGTGATGGGACTGAGTAGTAGATGTGGAATCAGATGAGGTGGGGGTAGATGCAGTAATAGGCCTGTGCTCATGACTTTGTTGGCATCTGCTTGTGTCACAATTGATGTTATCACTGGGGGATGCAAGGAAATTCCCAGTATCACATGCGTGGAATAGAGCCAAACTATCCTCCATTCTAGAAGTAACTCCAGGTTGGCTCTATGGGTGGTCAGAGGAAGTCTACTCTGAACTAGTCTTCCTCCAACAAGCAGGTCTTCTTCTGTCTTCTTTTCATTGAAGAGTTTCAGCACCTCAGTAGGTCTAAAGGCCCATACACACTGGGCAATTTTGAGCTGAAAGCAGCTCACTTTTGGTGTTTTGAGCTGCTTTCAGCTCAAAACCGCCCAGTATGTATATCCCCCGGCGATGAGCGCTGATGCACGCTCCCGCTTCATCGCCGGCGGCCGGCGTTCATCTGCTGAACGGCAGGGTGAATGGCTTTCCATAGCGTCCTGCTATGGAAAGCCATTCACCCCCGCTGACATCGCTGGGCAGGGGGGAAAATCGCCCAGTGTGTATGCACCTTAAGGACAGAGTGACTTTTGGATCTCTCAGAATTGTCCACTCTACATTCCAGCAACTTGAGCCCTAGTTCAGACTGGTCAACAGAAGAAGTATTGATGCGACATACTAATGGGAAACCCAGAATATAGGAGAATGTATCAAGTGGTGATGAAGTGTAAACATAACGCAACACACCTCAATAGCAAAAACAATAATCAGATTTGGGTGAGGAGAGAAGGGAGCACAAAGGAGAGAAATGAGATGGAGGGTAAAATAAGAATTTACTTACCGATAATTCTATTTCTCGGAGTCCGTAGTGGATGCTGGGGTTCCTGAAAGGACCATGGGGAATAGCGGCTCCGCAGGAGACAGGGCACAAAAAGTAAAGCTTTAGGATCAGGTGGTGTGCACTGGCTCCTCCCCCTATGACCCTCCTCCAAGCCTCAGTTAGGATACTGTGCCCGGACGAGCGTACACAATAAGGAAGGATTTTGAATCCCGGGTAAGACTCATACCAGCCACACCAATCACCCTGTACAACCTGTGATCTGAACCCAGTTAACAGTATGATAACAGCGGAGCCTCTGAAAAGATGGCTCACAACAATAATAACCCGATTTTTGTAACTATGTACAAGTAATGCAGATAATCCGCACTTGGGATGGGCGCCCAGCATCCACTACGGACTCCGAGAAATAGAATTATCGGTAAGTAAATTCTTATTTTCTCTATCGTCCTAGTGGATGCTGGGGTTCCTGAAAGGACCATGGGGATTATACCAAAGCTCCCAAACGGGCGGGAGAGTGCGGATGACTCTGCAGCACCGAATGAGAGAACTCCAGGTCCTCCTTAGCCAGGGTATCAAATTTGTAGGATTTTACAAACGTGTTTGCCCCTGACTAAATAGCCGCTCGGCAAAGTTGTAAAGCCGAGACCCCTCGGGCAGCCGCCCAAGATGAGTCCACCTTCCTTGTGGAATGGGCATTTACATATTTTGGCTGTGGCAGGCCTGCCACAGAATGTGCAAGCTGAATTGTATTACACATCCAACTAGCAATAGTCTGCTTAGAAGCAAGAGCACCCAGTTTGTTGGGTGCATACAGGATAACAGCAAGTCAGTTTTCCTGACTCCAGCCGTCCTGGAACCTATACTTTCAGGGCCCTGACAACATCCAGCAACTTGGAGTCCTCCAAGTCCCTAGTAGGCGCAAGGCACCACAATAAGCTGGTTCAGGTGAAACACTGACACCACCTTAGGGAGAGAACTGGGGACGAGTCCGCAGCTCTGCCCTGTCCGAATGGACAAACAGATATGGACTTTTTTGAGAAAAAACCCACCAATTTGACACTCGCCTGGCCCAGGCCAGGGCCAAGAGCATGGTCACTTTTCATGTGAGATGCTTCAAATCCACAGATTTGACTGGTTTTAAACCAATGTGATTTGAGGAATCCCAGAACTACGTTGAGATCCCACAGTGCCACTGGAGGCACAAAAGGGGGTTGTATATGCAATACTCCCTTGACAAACTTCTGGACTTCAGGAACTGAAGCCAATTCTTTCTGGAAGAAAATCGACAGGGCCGAAATTTGAACCTTAATGGGCCCCAATTTGAGGCCCATAGACACTCCTGTTTGCAGGAAATGCAGGAATCGACCGAGTTGAAATTTCTTCGTGGGGCCTTCCTGGCCTCACACCACGCAACATATTATTTTCGCCACATGTGGTGATAATGTTGTGCGGTCACCTCCTTCCTGGCTTTGACCAGGGTAGGAATGACCTCTTCCGGAATGCCTTTTTCCCTTAGGATCCGGCGTTCCACCGCCATGCCGTCAAACGCAGCTGCGGTAAGTCTTGGAACAGACATGGTACTTGCTGAAGCAAGTCCCTTCTTAGCGGCAGAGGCCATAAGTCCTCTGTGAGCATCTCTTGAAGTTCCGGGTACCAAGTCCTTGGCCAATCCGGAGCCATGAGTACAGTTCTTACTCCTCTACGTCTTATAATTCTCAGTACCTTAGGTATGAGAAGCAGAGGAGGGAACACATACACCGACTGGTACACCCACGGTGTTACCAGAACGTCCACAGCTATTGCCTGAGGGTCTCTTGACCTGGCGCAATACCTGTCCCGTTTTTTGTTCAGACGGGACGCTTTTGCCATTGCCCTCCTGCTTCTTGTGCCGCCCTGTCTGTTTACGTGGGCGACTGCCGTGATGTTTTTCCCACTGGATCAATACCGGCTGACCTTGAAGCAGAGGTCTTGCTAAGCTTAGAGCATTATAAATTTACCCTTAGCTCCAGTATATTTATGTGGAGAAAAGTCTCCAGACTTGATCACACTCCCTGGAAATTTTTTCCTTGTGTGACTGCTCCCCAGCCTCTCGGGCTGGCCTCCGTGGTCACCAGCATCCAATCCTGAATGCCGAATCTGCGGCCCTCTAGAAGATGAGCACTCTGTAACCACCACAGGAGAGACACCCTTGTCCTTGGATATAGGGTTATCCGCTGATGCATCTGAAGATGCGATCCGGACCATTTGTCCAGCAGATCCCACTGAAAAGTTCTTGCGTGAAATCTGCCGAATGGAATTGCTTCGTAGGAAGCCACCATTTTTACCAGGACCCTTGTGCAATGATGCACTGACACTTTTCCTGGTTTTAGGAGGTTCTTGACTAGCTCGGATAACTCCCTGGCTTTCTCTTCCGGGAGAAACACCTTTTTCTGGACTGTGTCCAGAATCATCCCTAGGCACAGCAGACGTGTCGTCAGGATCAGCTGCGATTTTGGAATATTTAGAATCCATCCGTGCTGTTGTAGCAGTATCCGAGATAGTGCTACTCCGACCTCCAACTGTTCCCTGGACTTTGCCCTTATCAGGAGATCGTCCAAGTAAGGGGTAATTAAGACGCCTTTTCTTCGAAGAAGAATCATCATTTCGGCCATTACCTTGGTAAAGACCCGGGGTGCCGTGGACAATCTAAACGGCAGCGTCTGAAACTGACAGTGACAGTTCTATACCACGAACCTGAGGTACCCTTAGTGAGAAGGGCAAATTTGGGACATGGAGGTAAGCATCCCTGATGTCCCGGGACACTATATAGTCCCCTTCTTCCTGGTTCGTTATCACTGCTCTGAGTGACTCCATCTTGGTTTGAACCTTTGTAAGTGTTCAAATTTTTTTAGATTTAGAATAGGTCTCACCTAGCCTTCTGGCTTCAGTACCACAATATAGTGTGGAATAATACCCCTTTCCTTGTTGTAGGAGGGGTAATTTGATTATCACCTGCTGGGAATACAGCTTGTGAATTTTTTCCCATACTGCCTCCTTGTCGGAGGGATACCTTGGTAAAGCAGACTTCAGGAGCCTGCGAGGGGGAAACGTTTCGACATTCCAATCTGTACCCCTGGGATACTACTTGTAGGATCCAGGGGTCCTGTACGGTCCCAGCGTCATGCTGAGAGCTTGGCAGAAGCGGTTCCTGGGAATGGGCTGCCTGCTGCAGTCTTCTTCCCTTTCCTCTATCCCTGGGCAAATATGACTCTTATAGGGACGAAAGGACTGAGGCTGAAAAGACGGTGTCTTTTTCTGCAGAGATGTGACTTAGGGTAAAAACGGTGGATTTTCCAGCAGTTGCCGTGGCCACCAGGTCCGATGGACCGACCCCAAATAACTCCTCTTCCTTTATACGGCAATACACCTTTGTGCCGTTTGGAATCTGCATCACCTGACCACTGTCGTGTCCATAAACATCTTCTGGCAGATATGGACATCGCACTTACTCTTGATGCCAGAGTGCAAATATCCCTCTGTGCATCTCGCATATATAGAAATGCATCCTTTAAATACTCTATAGTCAATAAAATACTGTCCCTGTCAAGGGTATCAATATTTTTAGTCAGGGAATCCGACCAAGCCACCCCAGCTCTGCACATCCAGGCTGAGGCGATCGCTGGTCGCAGTATAACACCAGTATGTGTGTATATACTTTTATATGATATTTTCCAGCCTCCTGTCAGCTGGCTCCTTGAGGACGGCCCTATCTATAGACGGTACCGCCACTTGTTTTGATAAGCGTGTGAGCGCCTTATCCACCCTAAGGGGTGTTTCCCAACGCGCCCTAACTTCTGGCGGGAAAGGGTATACCGCCAATAATTTTCTATCGGGGGGAACCCACGCATCATCACACACTTAATTTAATTTATCTGATTCAGGAAAAACTACAGGTAGTTTTTTCACACCCCACATAATACCCTCTTTTGTGGTACTTGTAGTATCAGAAATATGTAACACCTCCTTCATTGCCCTTAACGTGTGGCCCTAATAAGGAATACGTTTGTTTATTCACCGTCGACACTGGATTCAGTGTCCGTGTCTGTGTCTGTGTCGACCGACTAAGGTAAACGGGCGTTTTAAAACCCCTGACGGTGTTTTTGAGACGTCTGGACCGGTACTAATTGTTTGTCGGCCGTCTCATGTCGTCAACCGACCTTGCAGCGTGTTGACATTATCACGTAATTCCCTAAATAAGCCATCCATTCCGGTGTCGACTCCCTAGAGAGTGACATCACCATTACAGGCAATTGCTCCGCCTCCTCACCAACATCGTCCTCATACATGTCGACACACACGTACCGACACACAGCACACACACAGGGAATGCTCTGATAGAGGACAGGACCCACTAGCCCTTTGGAGAGACAGAGGGAGAGTTTGCCAGCACACACCAAAAAACGCTATAATTATAACGGGACAACCTTATATAAGTGTTTTCCCTTATAGCATCTTTTTATATATTTCTAACGCCAAATTAGTGCCCCCCCTCTCTGTTTTAACCCTGTTTCTGTAGTGCAGTGCAGGGGAGAGCCTGGGAGCCTTCCCTCCAGCCTTTCTGTGAGGGAAAATGGCGCTGTGTGCTGAGGAGATAGGCCCCGCCCCTTTTTCGGCGGGCTCGTCTCCCGCTCTTCAACGGATTCTGGCAGGGGTTAAATATCTCCATATAGCCCCCGGAGGCTATATGTGAGGTATTTTTAGCCAAAATAGGTTTTCATTTGCCTCCCAGGGCGCCCCCCTCCCAGCGCCCTGCACCCTCAGTGACTGCCGTGTGAAGTGTGCTGAGAGGAAAATGGCGCACAGCTGCAGTGCTGTGCGCTACCTTAAGACTGAGGAGTCTTCTGCCGCCGATTCTGGACCTCTTCTCTCTTCAGCATCTGCAAGGGGGCCGGCGGCAAGGCTTCGGTGACCATCCAGGCTGTACCTGTGATCGTCCCTCTGGAGCTAGTGTCCAGAAGCCAAGAAGCCAATCCATCCTGCACGCAGGTGAGTTCACTTCTTCTCCCCTAAGTCCCTCGTTGCAGTGATCCTGTTGCCAGCAGGACTCACTGTAAAATAAAAAACCTAAGCTAAACTTTTCTAAGCAGCTCTTTAGGAGAGCCACCTAGATTGCACCCTTCTCGGCCGGGCACAAAAATCTAACTGGCTTGGAGGAGGGTCATAGGGGGAGGAGCCAGTGCACACCACCTGATCCTAAAGCTTTACTTTTTGTGCCCTGTCTCCTGCGGAGCCGCTATTCCCCATGGTCCTTTCAGGAACCCCAGCATCCACTAGGACGATAGAGAAAATGAGATATAGAAAACTTGGCATGAAGAGAAGAGTGTAGGAGCATAGAGGGACACTCTGATCAGTAGCACGGACAGTGTAATGGTTAGCGTTACTGTCTCATAGCACTGAGGTCATGGGTTCGATTCCCACCATGGCCCTAACTGTGTGGAGTTTGTATATTCTCCCCGTGTTTGCATGGGTTTACTCCCACAATCCTATACTGTTAGGTTAATTGGCCCCAAACAAAACATTAACCCTAGTGTGAATGTGTGTCCGTGTACATGTGATAAGGAATATAGATTGTGAGCTCCACTGGGGCAGGGACTCATGTAAATAGCCAAATACTCTCTGTAAAGCGCTGCGGAATATGTGTGCGCTATATAAATAACTGGTAATAAATAGTGATGTGCACCGGACATTTTTTTTCGGGTTTTGGTTTTGGATTCGGTTCCGTGGCCGTGTTTTGGATTCGGACGCGTTTTGGCAAAACCTCCCTGAAAATGTTTTGTCGGATTCGGGTGTGTTTTGGATTCGGGTGTTCTTTTACAAAAAACCCTCAAAAACAGCTTAAATCATAGAATTTGGGGGCAATTTTGATCCCATAGTATTAACCTCAATAACCACAATTTCCACTCATTTCCAGTCTATTCTGAATACCTCACACCTCACAATATTATTTTTAGTCCTAAAATTTGCACCGAGGTCGCTGGATGACTAAGCTAAGCGACCCAAGTGGCCGACACAAACACCTGGCCCATCTAGGAGTGGCACTGCAGTTTTCTAGCGAGAGGATGAGTGCTTCCATCCTCATGTGAATCTGAACCACTAGCCATGAACATAGGCCAGGGCCTCAGTCGTTCTTTGCCACTCCGTGTCGTAAATGGCATATTGGCAAGTTTACGCTTCTTATCAGACGCTTTTAATTTTGATTTTTGGGTCATTTTACTGAACTTTTGTAGTATAATTGACGACACAGAGGTAGAGCAATGGCCTACTGTACCGTACTGCTATATATATACTGGTGGTCACAGCAACATTCTGCACTGTCCCCTCCTACTATATACTGCGCACAACTTAAATGCACCACAGGTATGGATGGATAGTATACTTGACGACACAGAGGTAGGTAGAGCAGTGGCCTACTGTACCGTACTGCTATATATTATATACTGGTGGTCAGCAAACTGTGCAAAACTGAAATGCACCACAGGTATGGATGGATAGTATACTTGACGACACAGAGGTAGGTAGAGCAGTGGCCTTCTGTACCGTACTGCTATATATTATATACTGGTGGTCAGCAAACTGTGCAAAACTGAAATGCACCACAGGTATGGATGGATAGTATACTTGACGACACAGAGGTAGGTAGAGCAGTGGCCTACTGTACCGTACTGCTATATATTATATACTGGTGGTCAGCAAACTGTGCAAAACTGAAATGCACCACAGGTATGGATGGATAGTATACTTGACGACACAGAGGTAGGTAGAGCAGTGGGCTTCTGTACCGTACTGCTATATATTATATACTGGTGGTCAGCAAACTGTGCAAAACTGAAATGCACCACAGGTATGGATGGATAGTATACTTGACGACACAGAGGTAGGTAGAGCAGTGGCCTTCTGTACCGTACTGCTATATATTATATACTGGTGGTCAGCAAACTGTGCAAAACTGAAATGCACCACAGGTATGGATGGATAGTATACTTGACGACACAGAGGTAGGTAGAGCAGTGGCCTTCTGTACCGTACTGCTATATATTATATACTGGTGGTCAGCAAACTGTGCAAAACTGAAATGCACCACAGGTATGGATGGATAGTATACTTGACGACACAGAGGTAGGTAGAGCAGTGGCCTTCTGTACCGTACTGCTATATATAATATACTGGTGGTCAGCAAACTGTGCAAAACTGAAATGCACCACAGGTATGGATGGATAGTATACTTGACGACACAGAGGTAGGTAGAGCAGTGGCCTACTGTACCGTACTGCTATATATTATATAATGGTGGTCAGCAAAATTATGCACTGTACTCCTACTATATATACTACAATGCAGCACAGATATGGAGCGTTTTTCAGGCAGAGAACATATAATACTGGTGGTCACTGGTCACTGGTCAGCAAAACTCTGCACTGTACTCCTCCTATATAATACTGGTGGTCCCCAGTCCCCACAATAAAGCAGTGTGAGCACAGATATTTGCAGCACACTCAGCACAGATATGGAGCATTTTTCAGGCAGAGAACGTAGATATTTGCAGCATGCTGAGCACAGATATTTGCAACACACTGAGCACATATATTTGCAGCACACTGAGCACAGATATTTGCCGCCCCCTGAACATAGAAACTGAGAGGACGCCAGCCACGTCCTCTCACGATCATCTCCAATGCACGAGTGAAAAATGGCGGCGACGCGCGTCTCTTTATATAGAATACGAATCTCGCGAGAATCCGACAGCGGGATGATGACGTTCGGGCGCGCTCGGGTTAACCGAGCAAGGCGGGAGGATCCGAGTTGCTCGGACCCGTGCAAAAAAAGGTGAAGTTCGTGCGGGTTCTGAGTCCGACGAACCGAACCCGCTCATCACTAGTAATAAATAAATAAATCAGTAGCAGATTGAATCAATGATGACAGATTAATTAAGTGTAGGAGAATAGGTTGGGGTGGACAGATGAAGAATAGCTGTAACCTTTAGGGCAGTGATGGCTAACCTTGACACTCCAGCTGTTGTTGAACTACACATCCCAGCATGCCCTGCATCAGTTTTATCATGGCCAAATAGCAAAACTGTAGCATGCTGGGATGTGTAGTTCAACAACAGCTGGAGTGTCAAGGTTAGCCATCACTGCTTTATTTAGGGTCAAACAAAACATAAAGTGAGAGGCCTACTTGTACCTGTCATTGGTATTAGACGGTTTCTAATGAGTGGCTACTTACTGCATTATGGGTCAATTCTGGTCAAAGGGGCTTTAGAAACTGATGTTGTAGCTTCAGACATTGTGCCTTGATTTTAAATATATGTATATATATATATATACACACATATATAATATATATATAATATCTATCTATCTATCTATCTATCTATCTATCTATCTATATATATTTATATATATATATATATATATATATAAGAGCTTACTGAGCAGGTGTAAGAGATAAGAATGGTCCATGCTATGTGTACTAGCCAGTGACTGGTACACCTTAATATGGGTTAATATCCATTAGCAACGCCCAATTTATGTATATAGGGGGTCATTCCGACCCGTTCGCACGCAGCGGTTCCTCGCTGCGCTGCGAACGGGTCGGAACAGCGCATGTGCGGCGGCTGCATTGCATCCGCGCGTTGTTGCCGTCGCCGGGCAGCGGCCAGAACAAAGAAGAAAGTGATCGCTAGCGCGATCGCAAGAAGATTGACAGGGAGGAGGCGTACCGGTGCGTCTGCTCACCGTTTTCCGGGCGTGGAGATCCGAACGCAGGCGTGTCCAGGCGTTTGGAGGGCGGATGTCTGACGTCAATCCCGGGACCTTCGTCGCTGGATCCGTTGCACAGGGTAAGTAGGTCTGACCCTGGTCTTGTTTTGCAGGAAACTTTTTTAGCATAGCAGAGCTGCACAAGCGATCGCAGCCTTGCAATGCTAAAATACACTCCCCCTATAGGCGGCGTCAAGTTGATCGCACCAGCAGCAAAAAGTTGCTACGTGCGATCAACTCGGAATGACCCCCAATGTGCAAGACTGAGAAAAAGAGCTTCAGCTTCTAACAGGACCTGAAAACTGCAAAATGGTGCCTGCTGTACATTGACAGATCCAAGCATTTGATGATAAATGGCCGGGGCTCCTTGGATATGAAAAGATCTTGCGTTAAGGAGATGCATCACTAGTGTTGTCTGATAACTTAGACAAAAGATGAGAATTACTTTTGTTTGTTATTTGTTTACAATAAAGTTTTGTTGATTATACTCAGTCAGTACCTGTCAAACTATTACGCTTCGATCAGATTGAAAATCCCACACAGTGCAGGAGCTAGCGGCAGAGAGGGGATGGAGGCAAGGGAGTGTAGAAATGCTTTTTCTTTAGTTCATAAACAATTCTTAATTTCAATCTTCCCTCTCATAGCTATCCTATCAAATTCCTCTGTTCCCACACTTAACTTTACAGGACCATAGAGAGCTAGACTGGTTCCAGGTACGTTTGGGGGCGTGGCCTAATTGTAGGCAGGCATCACGCCTGCAAAACAGTGCTGCGCCTTGAACAGGGGAGCATGTCAGCAGAGGCCAGGCTAATCCAGGGGGGCGGGGCAATCAGGGTGATCGCTCCATCTGCCCCCCCTCGCCCCCCCCCCTTCCCCCCCACACACCTCACATAAGCAGAGGAGACTGCAGCGGTAGCAGCCTCTTTGGCCCTATGGAAGCTCAGCAGCGTGCCAGGCTTGGTAAAGAAGTTGCTGGTGACAGGTCGAGGGGCAGCAGCGTACCCAGGCCCCTTCAAAAAGTCCGGGCCTCGAGTAATTTAGTATCATATCCCCCTTCCCCCCTGACTGCCCTCTATCTTTACTCTGAAACATAGAGTTGAACTAATAAACTTAGAATTTTTGATTATTTTTTAAGACTTAATGGGCAAAATTCAAATCTACTGGCAGCCACTAGATGGCGCCCAAATGGAGCTATTCAATTGTAGCTCTGTTTGGGAGAGATGGCTGCCGCCACCTGCATTTCAGCTCGCCACCCCCTGGAGTGGCAAGCTGAAATGCACGAAAAGTGACCCGTTTGGGTGCCCAAACAGCACTTTTCGTGATCGTGCCCAGCAATTTGGTCCCAATGGGCATGATTAACGTGAAAACCAGAAACAATTGAATATTGGGGGTAATTCCAAGTTGATCGCAGCAGGATTTTTGTTAGCAAATGGGCAAAACCATGGGGGTCATTCCGAGTTGTTCGCTCGTTATTTTTTTCTCGCAACGGAGTAATTAGTCGCTAATGCGCATGCGCAATGTCCGCAGTGCGACTGCGCCAAGTAAATTTGCTATGCAGTTAGGTATTTTACTCACGGCATTACGAGGTTTTTTCTTCGTTCTGGTGATCGTAATGTGATTGACAGGAAGTGGGTGTTTCTGGGCGGAAACTGGCCGTTTTATGGGTGTGTGTGAAAAAACGCTACCGTTTCTGGGAAAAACGCGGGAGTGGCTGGAGAAACGGAGGAGTGTCTGTCTGGGCGAACGCTGGGTGTGTTTGTGACGTCAAACCAGGAACGAAACTGACTGAACTGATCGCAGAGTAAGTCTGGAGCTACTCAGAAACTGCTAAGAAGTGTCTATTCGCAATTCTGCTAATCTTTCGTTCGCAATTTTGATAAGCTAAAATTCACTCCCAGTAGGCGGCGGCTTAGCGTGTGCAAAGCTGCTAAAAGCAGCTTGCGAGCGAACAACTCTGAATGACCCCCCATGTGCACTGCAGGGGAGGCAGATATAACATGTGCAGAAAGAGTTAGATTTGGGAGGGTTATTTTGTTTCTGTGCAGGGTAAATACTAGAGATGAGTGGGTTCGGATCCTCGGAATCCGAACCCCCCCGAACTTCACCCTTTTTTACACGGTTCCGAGCAGACTCTGATCCTCTCACCTTGCTCGCTTAACCCGAGCGCGCCCGAACGTCATCATCCCGCTGTCGGATTCTTGCGAGATTCGGATTCTATATAAAGCCACGCGTCGCCGCCATTTTTCACTCGTGCATTGGAAATGATAGTGAGAGGACGTGGCTGGCGTCCTCTCACTTTGTTTCAGGGAGCTGCAGTGCAAATATCTTTATTCTGGGGACCAGCAGTATTATAGGAGGAGTACAGTGCAGAGTTTTGCTGACCAGTGACCACCAGTATTATACGTTGTCTGCCTGAAAAACGCTCCGTATCTGTGCTCAGTGTGCTGCATATACTGTATCTGTGCTCACACTGCTTTATTGTGGGGACTGGGGACCAGCAGTATTATATAGGAGGAGGAGTAGAGTCCAGAGTTTTGCTGACCAGTGACCACCAGTATACGTTGTCTGCCTGAAAAACGCTCCATATCTGTGCTCCGTGTACTGCATATATCTGTGCTCACACTGCTTTATTGTGGGGACTGGGGACCACCAGTATATTATATAGGAGGAGTGTCAATTTTTGCAGATGATACCAAATTGTGTAAGGCTATAAATACAGAGGAGGATGCAGAGTCTCTTCAGAACGACTTAGTTAAATTAGAAGCATGGGCAGCCAAATGGAGAATGCGCTTCAACACAGACAAGTGTAAGGTAATGCACTGTGGTAACAAGAACAAAAATTACACCTACCTACTAAATGGGGTAAAATTAGGGGATTCTGTACTGGAAAAGGACTTGGGTGTCCTCATAGATAGCAAGCTAAGCAGTAGTACCCAAAGTAGGACTGCAGCAAAGAAGGCTAATAAGATATTAGCATGCATAAAACGGGGTATTGATGCTAGGGACGAGAGTATTATACTCCCGTTATATATATCACTAGTGAGGCCACACCTTGAATACTGTGTACAATTCTGGGCACCGTACTACAAAAAGGATATCCTGGTGCTTGAAAAGGTACAGAGGAGGGCGACCAAACTAATTAAGGGCATGGAGACGATGGAATACAAGGAAAGGCTTGAAAGACTAGGCATGTTTACATTGTAAAAGCGGAGACTAAGAGGGGATATGATCAACATCTACAAATATATAAGGGGACAATACACAGAGCTTGCGCGGGACCTGTTTTTGGTTAGATCAACACAGAGGACTCGTGGACACTCGCTCAGGTTGGAGGAGAGGAGATTCCGCACAATACGGCGTAAAGGCTTTTTCACGGTAAGGACAATACGTGTTTGGAATTCCCTGCCCGAGGGAGTTGTAATGGCGGAATCTGTCAACACCTTTAAGAATGGGTTAGATAAATTCCTAATGGATAAGGATATCCAGGGGTATGGTGCATAGTCATGCATTATAGTTACTATAAATAGGGATAAAATGCAACGGCTGACGGCAGCATCAGTCAGAAATTTTAGTCAAATCATCATGCATAGGAGACCACAAATAGGTTGAACTCGATGGACAATTGTCTTTTTTCAACCTCAGATACTATGTTACTATGTATAAGTACAGTGCAGAGTTTTGCTGACCAGTGACCACCAGTATACGTTGTCTGCCTGAAAAACGCTCCATATCTGTGCTCAGTGTGCTGCATATATCTGTGCTCACACTGCTTTATTGTGGGGACCGGGGACCAGCAGTATATTATATAGGAGGAGTACAGTGCAGAGTTTTGCTGACCAGTGACCACAAGTATACGTTGTCTGCCTGAAAAACGCTCCATATCTGTGCTCAGTGTGCTGCATATATCTGTGCTCACACTGCTTTATTGTGGGGACTGGGGACCAGCAGTATATTATATAGGAGGAGTACAGTGCAGAGTTTTGCTGACCAGTGACCACCAGTATACGTTGTCTGCCTGAAAAACACTCCATATCTGTGCTCAGTGTGCTGCATATATCTGTGCTCACACTGCTTTATTGTGGGGACTGGGGACCAGCAGTATATTATATAGGAGGAGTACAGTGCAGAGTTTTGCTGACCAGTGACCACCAGTATACGCTGTCTGCCTGAAAAACGCTCCATATCTGTGCTCAGTGTGCTGCATATATCTGTGCTCACACTGCTTTATTGTGGGGACTGGGGACCAGCAGTATTATATAGGAGGAGTACAGTGCAGAGTTTTGCTGACCAGTGACCACCAGTATTATACGTTGATCTATTACTGGCAAATAATTCCACACATTAAAAAATGGAGAACAAAAATGTGGAGGGTAAAATAGGGAAAGATCAAGATCCACTTCCACCTCGTGCTGAAGTTGCTGCCACTAGTCATGGCCGAGACGATGAAATGCCATCAACGTCGTCTGCCAAGGCCGATGCACAATGTCATAGTAGAGAGCATGTAAAATCCCAAAAAATAAAGCTCAGTAAAATGACCCAAAAATCTAAATCAAAATCGTCTGAGGAGAAGCGTAAACTTGCCAATGTGCCATTTACGACACGGAGTGGCAAGGAACGGCTGAGGCCCTGGCCTAAGTTCAAGGCTAGTGGGTCAGCTTCACCTGAGGATGGAAGCACTCATCCTCCTGCTAGAAAACTTAAGAGTTAAGATGGCAAAAGCACAGCAAAGAACTGTGCGTTCTTCTAAATCACAAATCCCCAAGGAGAGTCCAATTGTGTCGGTTGCGATGCCTGACCTTCCCAACACTGGACGGGAAGAGGTTGCGCCTTCCACCATTTGCACGCCCCCTGCAATTGCTGGAAGGAGCACCCGCAGTCCAGTTCCTGATAGTCAAATTGAAGATGCCACTGTTGAAGTACACCAGGATGAGGATATGGGTGTTGCTGGCGCTGGGGAGGAAATTGACAGGGGGGATTCTGATGGTGAGGTGGTTTGTTTAAGTCAGGCACCCGGGGAGACACCTGTTGTCTGTGGGATGAATATGGCCATTTACATGCCTGGTCAAAATACAAAAAAAATCAGCTCTTCGGTGTGGAATTATTTGAACACAAATGCGGACAACAGGTGTCAAGCCGTGTGTCGCCGTTGTCAAGCTGTAATAAGTAGGGGTAAGGACGTTAACCACCTCGGAACATCCTCCCTTAGGGCTAAAACACACTAACCGGCTTTTGCCGGCCGGGAAAAAGCCAGACGGCTTTTTCCCGTGCCGGCATTGTAGTTAACAGTGTGAGGTGTAGGGTCCCTTCACACTGCACGGCCCCGACCCGGCTGCCGGGTTGCAGCCGGGTCTCACCACTGGAAGGTCCGGCGGCCGTGTGAAGGGGAGCTTTCACACACAACGGTTTTTTCGGAAGCCGTGTCTGATGCGCACAGCATCACACACTGCTCAAAGCCGTCCTGTGTGCGAGACTCTGCCGGTTTCTCCTGGATGGCAAAAAGCCGGACAAACTTTGTCCGGCTTTTTGCCATCCGGGAGAAACCGGCCAGTGTGTTACAGCCCTTATACGTCACTTGGACCGCATTCATCAGAAGTCAGTGACAAGTTCAAAAACTTTGGATGACAGCGGAAGCAGTCCACTGACCACTAAATCCCTTCCTCTTGTAACCAAGCTCCTGCAAACCACACCACCAACTCCCTCAGTGTCAATTTCCTCCTTACACAGGAAAGCCAATA
Organism: Pseudophryne corroboree; assembly: GCF_028390025.1. Classification (NCBI taxonomy): domain Eukaryota; kingdom Metazoa; phylum Chordata; class Amphibia; order Anura; family Myobatrachidae; genus Pseudophryne; species Pseudophryne corroboree. Next base: position 44,063,032 of record NC_086449.1, on the reverse strand, counting down.
GTCCTACAGGCCATGTCACTGTCAAGTCTGACGAGTCCTTTCCTGCCTGGGATTCCTCCGATGCATCCTTGAGTGGAACACCTACTGCTGCTGACCCTGCTGTTGTTGCTGCTGGGAGTCGATCGTCATCCCAGAGGGGAAGTCGGAAGACCACTTGTACTACTTCCAGTAAGCAATTGATTGAGGAAGATGAAATATCACAGCAGTCATCCTGCTGCAAAGCGGATAACTCAGGCCTTGGCAGCCTGGGCGGTGAGAAACATGTTTCCGGTATCCACCGTTAATTCACAGGCAACAAGAGACTTGATTGAGGTACTGTGTCCCCGGTACCAAATCCCATCTAGGTTCCATTTCTCTAGGTAGGCGATACCGAAAATGTACACAGACCTCAGAAAAAGAGTCACCAGTGTCCTAAAAAATGCAGTTGTACCCAATGTCCACTTAACCACGGACATGTGGACAAGTGGAGCAGGGCAGACTCAGGACTATATGACTGTGACAGCCCGCTGGGTAGATGTATTGCCTCCCGCAGCAAGAACAGCAGCGGCGGCACCAGTAGCAGCATCTCGCAAACGCCAACTCGTTCCTAGGCAGGCTACGCTTTGTATCACCGCTTTCCAGAAGAGGCACACAGCTGACAACCTCTTACGGAAACTGAGGAACATCATCGCAGAATGGCTTACCCCAAATGGACTCTCCTGGGGATTTGTGACATCGGACAACGCCACCAATATTGTGCGTGCATTACATGTGGGCAAATTCCAGCATGTCCCATGTTTTGCACATACATTGAATTTGGTGGTGCAGAATTATTTAAAAAACGACAGGGGCGTGCAAGAGATGCTGTCGGTGGCCTGAAGAATTGCGGGCCACTTTCGGCATTCAGCCACCGCGTGCCGAAGACTGGAGCACCAGCAAACACTCCTGAACCTGCCCTGCTATCATCTGAAGCAAGAGGTGGTAACGAGGTGGAATTCAACCCTCTATATGCTTCAGAGGATGGAGGAGCAGCAAAAGGCCATTCAAGCATATACATCTGCCTACAATATAGGCAAAGGAGGGGGAATGCACCTGACTCAAGCGCAGTGGAGAATGATTTCAACGTTGTGCAAGGTTCTGCAACCCTTTGAACTTGCCACACGTGAAGTCAGTTCAGACACTGCCAGCCTGAGTCAGGTCATTCCCCTCATCAGGCTTTTGCAGAAGAAGCTGGAGACATTGAAGGAGGAGCTAAAACAGAGCGATTCCGCTAGGCATGTGGGACTTGTGGATGGAGCCCTTAATTCGCTTAACCAGGATTCACGGGTGGTCAATCTGTTGAAATCAGAGCACTACATTTTGGCCACCGTGCTCGATCCTAGATTTAAAACCTACGTTGTATCTCTCTTTCCGGCAGACACAAGTCTGCAAAGGTTCAAAGACCTGCTGGTGAGAAAATTGTCAAGTCAAGCGGAACGTGACCCGTCAACAGCTCCTCCTTCACATTCTCCCGCAACTGGGGGTGCGAGAAAAAGGCTAAGAATTCCGAGCCCACCCGCTGGCGGTGATGCAGGGCAGTCTGGAGCGAGTGCTGACATCTGGTCCGGACTGAAGGACCTGCCAACGATTACGGACATGTCGTCTACTGTCACTGCATATGATTCTGTCACCATTGGAAGAATGGTGGAGGATTATATGAGTGACCGCATCCAAGTAGGCACGTCAGACAGTCCGTACTTGTACTGGCAGGAAAAAGAGGCAATTTGGAGGCCCTTGCAGAAACTGGCTTTATTTTACCTAAGTTGCCCCCCCCTCCAGTGTGTACTCCGAAAGAGTGTTTAGTGCAGCCGCTCACCTTGTCAGCAATCGGCGTACAAGGTTACTTCCACAAAATGTGGAGAATATGATGTTCATCAAAATGAATTATAATCAATTCCTCCGTGGAGACATTCACCAGCAATTGCCTCCAGAAAGTACACAGGGACCTGAGATGGTGGAATCCAGTGGGGACGAATTAATAATCTGTGAGGAGGGGGATGTACACAGTGAAAGGGGTGAGGAATCGGAGGATGAGGAGGAGGTGGACATCTTGCCTCTGTAGAGCCAGTTTGTGCAAGGAAAGATTGATTGCTTCTTTTTTGGTGGGGGCCCAAACCATTATTTCAGTCACAGTCGTGTGGCAGACCCTGTGGCTGAAATGATGGGTTTGTTAAAGTGTGCATGTCCTGTTTATACAACATAAGGGTGGGTGGGAGGGCCCAAGGACAATTCCATCTTGCACCTCTTTTTTCTTTCATTTTTCTTTGCATCATGTGCTGTTTGGGGACTATTTTTTTGAAATGCCATCCTGTCTGACACTGCAGTGCCACTCCTAGATGGGCTAGGTGTTTGTGTCGGCCACTTGGGTCGCTTAGCTTAGTCACACAGCGACCTTGGTGCACCTCTTTTTTTCTTTGCATCATGTGCTGTTTGGGGACTATTTTTTAAATCTGCCATCCTGTCTGACACTGCAGTGCCACTCCTAGATGGGCCAGGTGTTTGTGTCGGCCACTTGGGTCGCTTAGCTTAGTCACGCAGCGACCTTGGTGCACCTCTTTTTTTCTTTGCATCATGTGCTGTTTGGGGACTATTTTTTAAATCTGCCATCCTGTCTGACACTGCAGTGCCACTCCTAGATGGGCCAGGTGTTTGTGTCCGCCACTTGGGTCGCTTAGCTTAGTCACACAGCGACCTTGGTGCACCTCTTTTTTTTCTTTGCATCATGTGCTGTTTGGGGACTATTTTTTAAATCTGCCATCCTGTCTGACACTGCAGTGCCACTCCTAGATGGGCCAGGTGTTTGTGTCGGCTACTTGGGTCGCTTAGCTTAGTCACACAGCGACCTTGGTGCTCCTCTTTTTTTCTTTGCATCATGTGCTGTTTGGGGACTATTTTTTAAATCTGCCATCCTGTCTGACACTGCAGTGCCACTCCTAGATGGGCCAGGTGTTTGTGTCGGCCACTTGGGTCGCTTAGCTTAGTCACACAGTGACCTCGGTGCAAATTTTAGGACTAAAAATAATATTGTGAGGTGTGAGGTGTTCAGAATAGACTGGAAATTAGTGGAAATTATGGTTATTGAGGTTAATAATACTATGGGATCAAAATAACCCCCAAATTCTATGATTTAAGCTGTTTTTGAGGGTTTTTGTAAAAAAACACCCGAATCCAAAACACACCCGAATCCGACAAAAAATTTTCAGGGAGGTTTTGCCAAAACGCGTCCGAATCCAAAACCAAAACACAAAACCCGAAAAATGTCCGGTGCACATCACTAGTAAATACTGGCTGCTTTATTTTTACACTGCAAATTAGATTGCAGATTGGACACACCCCACCCAAATCTAACTCTCTCTGCACATGTTATATCTGCCCCACCTGCCGTGCACATGGTTTTGCCCATTTGCTAACAAAAATCCTGCTGTGATCAACTTGGAATTACCCCCAATGCCCCTGAGATCTGCCGTCACAATTGAATATTGCCCAATGCGTTTGTAGGCAACTCGGTGGCACACAGGCACATGCTGCAAACCAGTAATTAATATGTTAATGTTTTCATTTGTATTTCAAAAAGAGCAGTAAGAAATGAAGAATGCACCAACCTTTGATCTCAGAAAGCCAGAGTCTCGGGAACAGCTGTGGGCAGGGCCGGCTCTAGGCATGTTCGAATAGAGCGGCCGCGCAGGGCGCCACCCTTAATGGGCGCCGCGCGCTGGCGCCGCCATATTCGAAGCTGGAGCCGGCCCTGTGTGTGCAGCATTGGCCCGGCCCGGCCGTGTGTGCGCTATGCGCGCTGCGCAACGCCGGTGTCTAACGTCAGACGCCGGCACCGCGCAACGCGCATAGCGCACACAAGTGGCCGCCCGCCCACCCGCACCCGGACCCGCACCCTCACTCGGCCGGCCGCCCGCCCGCCTGCACTCCCGTTCTCGGACAGCAGTACTCCTCCCCCTCTCAGCGTCGCAGGTATTTTGGGGGGGGACGACATTTATGGATCGCACTGTGGGGGGCATTTATCTGGCTCTGTGGGGGGCATTTCTGTCTCTGTGGGGGGGCATTTCTGTCTCTGTGGGGGGCATATCTGGCACTGTGGGGGGCATTTCTGGCTCTGTGGGGGCATATCTGGCTCTGTGGGGGCATATCTGGCACTGTGGGGGCATTTATGTATATGGCACTGTGGGGGCATATCTGGCACCGTGGGGGCATATCTGGCACTGTGGGGGCATTTATCTGGCACTTTGGGGGCATTTATCTGGCACTGTGGGGGCATTTATCTGGCACTGTGGGGACATTTATCTGGCACTGTGGGGACATTTATCTGGCACTGTGGGGGCATTTATCTGGCACTGTGGGGACATTTATCTGGCACTGTGGGGGCATTTATCTGGCACTGGGGGCATTTATGTAGCACTGTGGGGTCATATCTGGCACTGTGGGGGCATTTATCTAGCACTGTGGGGGCTTTTCTGTATCTGGCACTGTGGGGGCTTTTCTGTATCTGGCACTGTGGGGGCTTTTCTGTATCTACATATCTGGCACTGTGTGGCCATTTATGTATCTGGCATTGCTGGGGGGCATGTCATGTGTTGCTGGCACTGCTGGGGGGCATGTCATGTGTAGCTGGCACGGCTGGGGAGCATTTCATGTAGTGTTCCCGCTAGGCGTCTGTGGCTAGGCAATGTGTCTAACGTGCTCTGCCTGGCGCAAAGTGTCTAGGAGGTTCTACCTGGTGCAGTGTGTATTAACTGCACTACTGTGTGGTGTAATGCGAATTGCCACTATTATGTGGCCACGCACCTTCCCCACGAAGCAACGCCCCTAAATTTTTGCTGCGCGCCTTCGGCGCGCGCTGTCCATGCTTTACCATGTGGGTAGATGAGCAACAAGCATTACAGTATGTACATCATTTTGCCCTCCTAACTTAAAAATGTGCCCTCCCTGCCCTAAAAAGTGAACACTATCGTGTAGCTGGCACTGCTGGGGGGCATATTGTGTGTAGCTGGCACTGCTGGGGGGCATATCATGTCTATCTGGTACTGCACATTGTGTATCTGGCACTATACTGGAGACATTATGTGTATCTGACACTATACTGGAGACATTGTGTGTAAGGAACCCTACTGTGGCTGTTATGTGTAAGGCTGCTAATTGTGTGCGTAGAGGGGGGGTGAAAACTTATTTATTTATAGTCTAATAATATGAAGTTATGAGGCCACGCCCACTTTTCCTGGGGGGGGGGGGGGGTGTGCGCGCTTTTACATGCTTTCGCTCAGGGTGCTAGTAGGCCTGGAGCCGGCCCTGGCTGTGGGGAATCTTAGCTTACATGCAGAGAGAGAATTATCTAGCTGAACTAACGGCAGAACTGTTCCTGCTTTCTACTCTGACCGTACAAAGGGGGTAATTCAGACCTGATTGCTGGGCAGCGATTTTTGCAGTCCTGCGATCAGATAGTCTCCACCTACAGGGGAGTGTATTGTCGCTGTGCAAGTGTGCGAACGCATGTGTAGCAGAGCTGTACAAACAGATCTTGTGCAGTCTCTGCTCAGCCCAGGACTTACTCAGCCTCTGTGATCACATCAGCCTGTCCGGGACCGGATTTGAAGTCAGACACCCTCCCTGCAAACGCTTGGACACGCCTGCGTTTTTGCAGACACTCCTTGTAAACGGTCAGTTGCCACCCACAAACGCCCTCTTCCTGTCAATCTCCTTGCGTTCGCCCGTGCGATCGCTTTTTTCGCACCATCCTGCCGCTATGCACCGATGCCCGGTGCAGTCGTCCGACGCGCCTGTGCATTGCGGTGCATACGCAATACGCATGCGCAGTTCGAACCTGATTGCAGACTGTGAGAAAACGCAGCCTAGCGATCAGGTCTGAATTACCCCCAAAGTCGGATTGCATTCATTCCTCTAGCTGGCATAAGAAAGGAAACGTACAATGTAATAGGAAAAAAAAAGAAAAAGACTAACATCAAAAAAATGAGGTGATTCAGAATGTCAGACGTGTTCCGCTGTGTTTGACCTTTTCTATCTCTGTCACTGTTCGTTCTCATTGGATTTAGCTGACTTCTAACTTCTCCACATTGTGTGTGGGTGATGGATGTACATTATTGCCTGGGGTGGTAATGGATGTTAAGTTTAAAAACGGTTCAACTAATGACATTCCGCCAAGCCTGGTGCTACCATTAAGCAGCTTAATGCAGCCCCCTAGAGTGCCTAAGTTCAGGGGTGCCACTTACTGTAGCTCCCCCTGGTGCGGTCTGCAGAGAGGTCAGCAAGCATCAGCAGGGGCTTTCAGTCCAACTGGTATTAACACAGTGTGTAACCAAGATTGTGCTAGTAGTCTGCAGGTTTAGCAGCTATACTGACAGAGCAACAAGGAGGACGGTCATCCCTGCTGCTATTTCATTCTAGCGATTAGGCCTCAATCCCATGTGGCTGAGCTCCAGGGATCAGAGTGGAGTGTGCTGAGCCCTGATTGGAGGAGCTCGACACTGGTTCCTCTGACTCCTCTGTGTATCTGAAAACAATATATGAGGAATAGGTAAGAAGTGGGATAATATGGAACAGATTGGTTGGCATGGGCAGGCCCGGCGACAGGGGGGGTCAAAGGGGACAACCCTCCCGGGCCCCGAGCTTCAGGGGGGCCCCATCACTTGCTTGGTCTGGTTGGTCTTCGCTTTGTTGCCTTCATTATGCTTGCAGCATGCCTCTCTGCCGCCCCGTCCCTGTCTGACGATCTGCTGCCGCTGAAGAGCCGGGCAGTAGAGCAGCAAACACAGGCTACACTGACTGTGTGAGTCAGGGCTCCTTATAGCAGCTGCCCGCAGCACTACCTCTGTCCAACCCTGCTCCCTACATGCCTGGATGGCACCCTCACAGCCTGTCATACTGTATACTATGTCAAGGTACTGCCATATTATTCTATTTAAATGTGTGTATGGTGAGTTCTATGTGTGTGTGTGTGTGTGTGTGTGTGTGTATATATATATATATATATATATGCAAAAAATGTCCCTGGCACTCCGGACTTCCGTTCACCTTGCTCCGGTGCCCTCCCCTCAGATCTGCATCTGTGTATATGGTCCTTGTATGCCGCCCATACAAGGACCACATATATATATATATATATATATATGTGTGTGTGTGTGTGTGTGTGTGTGTATATATATGTATAAATTATAATGTATATACTGTATATTTTATATATGTATATATATATAGATATATATACAGTGTGTGTGTGTGTGTGTGTGTGTGTGTGTGTGTGTGTGTGTGTATATATATAATTTTTTTACAGCGACTTTGTGCTTTATAAGGGGGAGGGTGTCAAGGCAGGGTGGGGGGCCCCGGAGAAATTGGTGTACCGGGCCCCAAGATTTCTCTTGCCGGCCCTGGGCATGGGGGCAGGGGGAATGCAAGGGAAAAATCTGGTGAGCAGCAGGGTATTTGAGGGAAAAGCTGCCGGGCATTTGAGTGAAAAGCTAGTGGGCAGCTGGAGGCATGGCAGTGTGTACCCAGTGTGTGATATTGGTGCGTACTGTGTATATTGGCCAGTGTTTTGTACACAGTGCTCTAAGGGGAACATTTACTAAGCAGTGATAAGAGCGGAGAAGTGAGCCAGTGGAGAAATTTCCCCATCAACCAATCAGCAGCTCTGTATCATTTTATAGTATGCAAATTATAGATGTTACTTCAGTGCTGATTGGTTGCCATGGGCAACTTCTCCACTGGCTCACTTCTCCACTTTTATCACTGCTTAGTAAATGTACCCCTAAAACTCCTATGTGTGCATTTGGGAAGCAGTGGAACCTGGACAGCTTCCTGCATCAGACTAGAATGCATTTGGACTGCAGCCTTGCCAGCCAGCCAAGAGGAGGTAAGAGTTATTCTTTTCTTTAACAAAAGGCAAGTGAGTGAGGAGCTTGAAGCGGGTACTGGGGATATGAGAGACAGTAGGCTGAAGCTTTGCATAGAGTGTCCAGAGAAATATTGTATTAGCTCTGGATTTCTCATTGGGTAGCTTCTTCCCTTGGAACTCTAGATATGGGGCATCTATACATCACGTGGTGGCTCTCAAACACTGCTAGGCTGGAGTGCACCAGATTATTGGACAAATGAAACGGGATGATTGTAAACCTTCACTATCTTCACTGGCTCACTATCCTCCTAAGAATCCAATTCAAACTCTTCAACCCTGACAAGTAAAGCCCTAAACCCCTACTGCCTCACCTACATCTCCAACCTCATCTCTGTCCACTCAACCCCTTCCCGCCCCACCTTCTCCTCTCCTCGTCTGACCACTGCCTCAACACCATGTTGGTCACATTTGCCACAAATATTTTGCCCCCACCTCTGGATTCGCTCCCTCGCCTAGACAGGTTTGTGCCCAGTCTCCCAAACACACCTTTAAAACACCCCTTTATGTCAAAGATAACCAGCCCTTCTCATAGCTCATCACTCACTTACCCTGTTCCTCCACCATATATTCTTCCCACTTTGTCCTCCAACTGTTTACCCCTTACCCTCAGTATGGAAGCTCTCACTGGATGGGTTTCTCTTCCCAGGGACGGACTGTCCCACAAAGGTACAAGCGAAATCACCAGGGGACCCCAGTGACTGAGAGCCCCACCACCTCCTCTATGGGTCAGGTTCAAGACTGTGCAGTCAATTTATACACTGTTACTCTATTCGGGGGTCAGTTACCTGGAAGAGCAAAACCACTGACAAACATGGGTGCTCGGTTCTCTTCTACGTATATGTCACTAAGAATCACCTAATGGTTAGCCAAGTGTCTAACCCTCCTAAGCATGGGCCCCTACCACTGCATTGTCCCAGTGGGCTCTTCTTGCCCCAGTGCAACACTGTCTCTTCCTTCTCGTTCTCCCTCTAGTACTAGTACAGTGCTCCACTCGTTTGTCTCCTCTTTCCCATTCATTGGGAATAAGATCATCGAATGCTGAGATGACTACCCCCTTTCTCCTTATAGAAAGAAACAAATTGCCCTAATATTACACTTTTAAATAATTGCCAACTCTCACTATGGGGCATATTCAACATCACCTTAATTCTACCAAGATAGTTGAAAATGAACATTTTCACCTACTTTTGGAAAAATTAAGTGTTGTGGCTATTGATTGTGGAGGTAATGCAGGAGATATCACAGATATCTCCAGCTTACCTTTCTCTCCTGAGCTGGCCCCGCGTCCCCATACACTAATATAGGGACCTCATTCATCTAGCACCAAAAATACAATATTTTTGGAGTTTGACTGCGGGAACATTCGCCATCTGCATGGGAAGAAAGTGGAGGAATATATTAATGAATTACAGGATGTGAATAGACAGGACCTCTTGAAACCAAAAATCAGAAAAGAAGATGATGCATGTGTTTTACCCTTCATTACTTCTTACAATGGTCAATATAAGGAAGTAGAACAGATTGTTAAAAAAACATTGGCACTTATTAACTAGGGATCCGGTTTTGGAGAAAATTATACCACAGAACCCTAAATTTGTGTATAGGAAAGCCCCCAATTTAAAATAAAAGCTGGTAAAAACTTAAAGTGCCACTGCCCCTAAAAAATCAGGGCGGGTAAAAACGAAAGGGTTCCATAGATGTGGCCTATGTTTGATGTGTAGAAGCCACACAATGCAACCCAGCAAAATTGAGGAATTTAAATCCACTATCACAGGGGTTTTATACAACATCACTGACTTTATTACCTGTAATACAGGTTGAGTATCCCATATCCAAATATTCCGAAATACGGAATATTCCGAAATACGGACTTTTTTGATTGAGCGTGAGATAGTGAAACCTTTGTTTTTTGATGACTCAATGTATACAAACTTTGTTTAATACACAAAGTTATTAAAAATATTGTATTAAATGACCTTTAGGCTGTGTGTATAAGGGCCCTCATTCCGAGTCGTTCGCTCGGTATTTTTAATCGCATCGCAGTGAAATTCCGCTTAGTGCGCATGCGCAATATATGCACTGCGACTGCGCCAAGTATCTTTGCTATGAAGAAAGTATTTTTACTCACGGCTTTTTCATCGCTCCGGCGATCGTAATGTGATTGACAGGAAATGGGTGTTACTGGGCGGAAACACGGCGTTTTATGGGCGTGTGGATGAAAACGCTACCGTTTCCGGAAAAAACGCAGGAGTGGCCGGAGAAACGGGGGAGTGGTTGGGCGAACGCTGGGTGTGTTTGTGACGTCAAACCAGGAACGACAAGCACTGAACTGATCGCACAGGCAGAGTAAGTGTGGAGCTACTCTAAAACTGCTAAGTAGTTTGTGATCGCAATATTGCGAATACATCGGTCGCAATTTTAAGATGCTAAGATACACTCCCAGTAGGCGGCGGCTTAGCGTGTGTAACTCTGCTAAATTCGCCTTGCGACCGATCAACTCGGAATGAGGGCCTAGGTGTATATGAAACATAAATGAATTGTGTGAATGTACACACACTTTGTTTAATGCACAAAGTTATAAATAATATTGGGTAAAATTATCTTCAGGCTGTGTGTATAAGGTGTATATGTAACATAAATGTATTCTGTGCTTAGATTTAGGTCCCATCACCATGATATCTCATTATGGGATGCAATTATTCCAAAATACGGAAAAATCCGATATCCAAAATACCTCTGGTCCCAAGCATTTTGGATAAGGGATACTCAACCTGTACTAAAAACTGTATTTATTTAATAGAATGCAGTTGTAAACTGCAATATATTGGTCGTACTTCAAGACCCCTTAAAGAACGCTGGGAAGAACATGTCCGGAATATTAGGAAGTGTTTTGAAAATCATTCGGTTTCTCATAACAACAATTGCAATGCTTTGAACAAAGTGATAGGCATTAAGGCAGTCCAAAATCACTGGCGAAATAGAAATATAGAAGAAAATATTGCGCAGACTGAAATGAAATGGATTTATGATATGGGTACATTAGCTCCAAAGGGGTTACATTTGGACTTTGTAAATGGTTCCTTTAACTATGTATTCGATCTTAACCTGTTCTTATCCTTTTATATCTTTTATTAAGAGGGGAGAATGCTCTCCATAAACAGTGGTTTATTAATTGTATATTTCGGTGGTATTTAGTATTTTAGAAGATTGTCTTTAGATGTTTTTAATGTGTAATATTTCTAGGGGTTATTACCACAATAGATTGATTTTTATGAGAAAGAAAATTGTTTATAATCTTTGGATCCCAAATATGTGGAGTAACTGCCCCCTTCACCTATAATGTGTTCCATGGGTATTTTCTATGGTCATTGAAGGTGAAACTTTTTGCCACACACTATTATTTTAATATTATTTGAATATGACTGTATTTTATGGGTGTCTTTTATAAGTTTGTTCCACTTCTGTATGGTGTCCCATCATGTATTGAAATCTATTCAGATCCACAGCACCTCCCCCTTTCACTCGTGGAACGCAAATAGACATACTGTATGTGTTCCGCGACCATTACTAGCAGCCATCGGAAGTACTTGTTACTTCCGTATCGCAAAGCGTCTTCCACCGCCAATAGAAGTTAGTGGTGGGCACAAGTGGATATGATGTGTGCACTCCAGGGAGCTGGAGCGCACTGATGTTTTGTTGATTTTACGTTTTTCTGTATTTTAGCTCCGTGAGACATCTTCCGCCGCCAATAGGAGTCAGCGGCGGGCGGAAGCAGAAATGACATGTGCAGTCCAGGTAACTGGAACGCACTAAATGTTTATACTATTCTACTTGTTTTAAGGGTCTAAACTGAGATTTTAATACCAAATAAAATGATGGTGGTACTGTGAATCCTTTAGGGATCTATAGGATCATTATGAATATATTTAGAAGATGAAAAGGTTTTATTCCTAATCTGAACAGTCTGAGCCAATCACAACAGATCATGGGCTTTAAATACCCCAGTACTTGAAATCCACCACACACCTTGATAAAGGCTCATTAAGAGCAGATACGCGTTGGGGTTTGGGGACAGACTATAGCAGCGAAGGAGTCATGGGAGTATCCAGGATCTGTCGAGCCAGTGATGAGACGGTGATGATATCCCGGGAGGTACCGGTATTAACATCACATATGCGCTTAAGGGTAGACTTTACTGGTCACCCCACTAGTTTGGTATGCATATTTGCCCCATAATTTTGGTGGACTGTATTATAGTGGAATCAAAGTTGTTTTTATGTATTAATAAAACTGTGCTTTACCATATATATCCCTCCATTCTTGTTCTTTTGAGGGAAAGAAGTGGAACAAGGATTTCTGAGAAAATTCTTCGAAGGAACTGAACGATTTGTCACTGGTTTATCCAGGAAGCAAGATTCGTGAGAAATTAACATCAGACCCCGTATGATCCCAGAGGGTGCGCACATCTGCAAATTGTGACTATATTGTGGACTATTGGAAGTGGGGGTGACCACTTCAGCAGAGGTTGCAGCACTATTGGTTTGGAGCGCTGGTTTGAAAACTTTTTGTATTTTATTTGCAGATGGCAAATGCTCCCTCACCCCCGCTGCTTACCTATAGGAATAGATAGATAGATAGATAGATAGATAGATAGATAGATAGATAGATAGATAGATAGATAGATAGAGAGCCGGTCCTAGGCATAGGCAAACTAGGCAATTGCCTAGGGCGTCTGGTATGCCTAAGAGCACAAGCAGCTTCTGCTGATTAAAATGATATGCGGCATGCCGTTATTCTATGTGTAGCATTTCGTATATGCAGATACAGCCACAGTCGCACACAGTATATAGGCATGCCGCATATCATTTTAATCAGCAGAAGCTGCTTGTGCATCCAAGCCATATAGCCATGCAAATAAGATGCATTTTCATAAAAAATAGGCACCCTACGTTAGCAGAGCTGCCAGTTGACTCACGCCAGGAACTATATGTGTCATTATGTGTATAAGGGCATTAATAATGTGTAACATATGTGTAAGGGGCACTATGTATGTCATTATGTGTATAAGGGCACTAATAATGTAAGGGACATTATGTGTGTCATTATGTGTATAAGGGCATTAGCAATGTGTGGCATATGTGTAAGGGAAATTATGTGTATAAGGGCATTAATAAGGGTTGGCAGAATGTGTAAGGCTCATTATGTTTATAAGGACATTAATAATGTGTGTCATATGTGTAATGGGCATTACTGTGTGGTATTATAGTATGTGTATAAATGCATTACCAATGTGTGGCATTATGTGTATAAGGTGCTCTACTGTGTGGTGTAACGTATAGAAAGGGCACTACTGTGTGGTCTAATGTGAATAAAGAGCAATATTGTTGGATATAATGTGAATAAGGAGCCATATGGTGTGTTGTAACGAGAATAAAGAGCAATATGGTGTGGTGTAATGTGAATAAGGAGCAATTCAGTATGATGTTATGTGAATGAGGGGCACTACTGTGAGGAGTAACGTATATAAGGTAAAGTGGTACTACTGTATGATGTAATGTGAATAAGGGACACTATCACATTATAAATTGTGAATAAAGTTGCACTACTGTGAGGCATAAGTTGAATTGGGGGTACTATTGTGTGGCCATGCCCCTTGCCAGCAAAAACACGTACCTTTTTTGGGCTGTGTGCCGAATGTGCGCACTGTTCTTATTTAAATTACGGGGGGTAGGAAAAAAAAAAAAAGGACTGCTATGGGTGGGGGGTGATTGTGCTGGGAATGGGAGCAGGGTCAGAGGCAGAACTAGCGGTGGTGCTAGGGGGCACCAGCCAAAAACTTGCCTAGGGCATCATATTGGTTAGGGCCGGCTCTGGATAGATAGATAGATAGATAGATAGATAGATAGATAGACGTGCCCAGGGCCTGCAGATTTTCCTGCCTGTCTGCTGTGTGTGTGTGCTGGTCAGAATACTGACTGCAGTATCCCAATGGTGAGAATCTCAATAGTGGCAAGGTAAGTATAATTACCTTTCTCCAATGCCCCCAAACCCTTTGTTCCCTAATCCTAAACCTAACCCCCCCCCCCCCCCGCTCCCCGCAGCCTAACCTCTCCATCCCCGGTGGTGCCTAAACCTAATCTCTCTCCCCACCCCCCTGCATCCGAACCCTAATCCTCCCCGGGGATGCCTAACCACCCCTGCCCGCGGCTTACCTCTCCGGCGGCCTGGCAATCACTCATTTGATTTGGCATCCCGGCTGTCGGGATCCTGGCTGCTAGAATTCCGGCGCTGAGTTTGTGATACTAGTCAGGATGCCGGCGCTGGAATTCCAAACAGTGTCGGGATTCCCACGTCAGTATCTCGACTGCCGGGATCGCGACCGTCGAGGTCCTGACCGTATCCCATCTGAACATCTGTATTACATAAACTGCACCGTGTTTGGAGCAGACTATAGGTTGTTACATGCTAATTATTCACCCGTCAATGGTGGTCATTCCGAGTTGATCGCTAGCTGCATTTGTTCGCAGCGCAGCGATCAGGCTAAAAAACGTTGTGTCGTACGAGTACAATGAATGATGTAGTGTTGCACAGGGTCTAGCGAAGCATTTCAGTCGCACTGATGGCCACAGTGTGATTGACATGAAGGGGGCGTTTCTGGGTGTCAACTGATCGTTTTCTGGGAGTGTTTAGGAAAAACACAGGCGTGCCAGGAAAAACGCAGGTGTGCCAGGAAAACCGCAGGCGTGCCAGGAAAAACGCAGGCGTGGCTGGACGAACGCTGGGCGGGTGTGTGACGTCAAATCCAGAACTGAATAGTCTGAAGTGATCGCAAGCGCTGAGTAGGTTTTGAGCTACTCTGAAACTACACAAAATATTTTTGCAGGCGCTCTGCGATAAAAACGTTCGCACTTCTGCTAAGCTAAAATACACTCCCAGTGGGCGGCGGCATAGCGTTTGCACGGCTGCTAAAAACTGCTAGCGAGCGATCAACTCGGAAGGACCGCCAATGTCTGGCGACAATCACTCTGAAATCAAACATTTGGAAACTCCTCTCCAGAAATCCTGCGTTTGCCGCGGTATACGTACAGTATTGTCGCAGGGTAAAAGCTAGCAATCTCAGCAACGTTTTCCCAATAAATAGGTGGTACAAAACCCATAAGAAAAATGAAATACCCTCACCCAACCAAATGTCTTGGACAGGAAGGATTAGCACTCACTTATAAGAGAATTAAAAAGTACTACATTTATTTGTAAACTATATCATTAGGGTGTGTACACATGGGGGGAGATGTACTAAGCCTGAAAAGTGATAAATATCACTGTGATAAAGCACCAGCCAATCAGCTCCTAACTGCCATGTCACAGGTTGTGTTTGAAAAATGACAGTTAGGAGCCGATTGGCTGGTGCTTTATCACAGTGATATTTATCACTTTTCAAGCTTAGTACATCTGGCCCATGGTGAGATATTTTCTTTCGATTTTGACAATATAGTCAAAATCGCAAGAAAAGTTAGTGCAGATCGCAAGGTGAAAGTCACCTTGCGATCCCGATGCGCGGTCCCGCCAGGTCGGCATCGCAAGAAAAGATAGACTGTGCAGGCAAGTCAATCCTTGCTAGATCGGTGTACTATCTAGTTCATCTCACATGTCAATGACATCTCACATAAGCCAAAATCTCACATAAGCCAAAATCGTAAGCACACATAGTCCATATCTCAAGAAAAGATAGTCAAAATCTGTCCTATCTGGGCTCCAGGGAGTTCAAGGGAAATCGCAAGTGAAATTCGGGCATAGCAAGGATCTCACCGTGTGTACACACCCTTAGTAAGAGCCCAACGATTATTTCAACCCAACTGGTTTTCCGTGTGTGTGTGTGTGTGTGTGTGTGTGTGTGTGTGTGTGTGTGTGTATATCTACATGTCTGTGTGTATATATACATGTCTGTGTGTACATATACTGCATGTACACACTGTATTGTCTTAAGCTTATGACGGTTCAACAATACAAGGGCATCATAATCCTATATAATAAAAAGCTAATTCTGCTCCTGAGCTCCATGGGGGGCATTCAAGTGTTTTGCACGCCGGCAGCCACTAGATGGCACCCAACGGAGCAATTCAAGTGTCCATCTGTTCGGACACGCACTTTACTGCTATGCTGTTCTGTCATTTTGACGGGCTGGTAACTAGTGTAATGTGAAACAGAATACTCGCTTTAGATACTGATAAAATAGAACTGATTTAGTGCTTAAGTCTCCAGGACGGAGGTTTACTGTATATTCCGGTCGGCACTTTGTGAGCAACTGGACCTGTAGCGGCTGCCCGAGGTACTCACTGACTGCCCTAATAACAATAAACTCTTATTATTCCCCGTTTGGCATCATAATCGCCTAGATTTTCATATCTAGCAGCATCTGTTCTCTGAATAAAATGAATGGAGTTAGCCCTTTACAGAGGTCATTGAGTACAGCCCGGAGACTCTCCTCTGCAAACATGAAGCAAATAATATCGCCCCCTGCAGGCAGAGTCTGTATCCCCATCTTCAGTTGCTTTAGGACATGGATCTTGGCACATGCTGGGTCATTTCCAAACATGTCAATGTCCAAGCGATGGGCACCCTTTGAAAATGGGACTGGGTATGGAGGGGTACCAAGGCTGAGGAACCGAGGGGAAGACGAGAGAGGAGGAGCAGAAAAGTGATGGGACTGAGTAGTAGATGTGGAATCAGATGAGGTGAGGGTAGATGCAGTGATTGCACTGTGCTCTTGGGTGGGATGGCATCTGCTGGTGTCACTAGTGGTGTTATCACTTGAGGCCGCTAGGTAATCCCCAGTATCACATGGGTGGGAATAGAGCCAAATGATCTTCCGTTCTAAAAGTAGCTCCAGGTTGACTCTGTGGGTGGTCAGAGGAAGCCAACCCTGAACCAGTCTTCCTCCAGGAAGCAGCTCTTCTTCTAGTTTAGTCCCCTCAAAGAGTTTCAGCACTTCGCTAGGTCCAAGGACAGAGTGGTTTATGGACCTTTCTGAATTGTCCACCTGACTTTCCAGCAACTTGAGCCCTTCTTCAAACTGGTCAGAGGGAAGGTGCACCGATATGACAGCCTAATGGGGAAGCCAGAATATAGGAGAATGTATGAAAGTTAGGGAAAACATGGTCAGTGTGAAAGGTAGATTGAGTATTCTGATGTGGGAATAGTAGAAATTGTAGCATAATTGTAGCATAATGAGTATTAAGCCTTAGAGAAAGATAAATTGAAGGAGTTGCCCAAATCAGCTTCTGTCATTTTTCTAGCATAGTCTTTGTAATGACAGTTATAAGCTGATTGGTTGCTCTGGGCAACTTCTCCACTTTCTCTCTCTCTCTCTCTCTCTCTCTCTCCAAGAGTTTATATGTCCTACCCTGAGTAAGTTTTGACAGAAGTATGAGGGGGAGCTGTAGCAAACCTTCTAAAGAGGACAAGTGGAGAAGTTTCCACCAACAACCAATCATCTTGTATCTAGTACATTCCATAAAATGATAGGTAGATGCTTATTGATTGCTATGGGCAACTTCTACACTTGTGGGTAGGAGCGGACAACCATAAGAGGCATACTATAAGTCTTTGGGTGTAGACACGGATGCACCTGCCAGAAGGTATATGTATAGCTGGTGCCGGAGGTGGAATGGTACTCGATAATGATGACTATCTGTAGCATTATCTAGTTACTTCTCATTGGTTGCTTAGCAACTGACCACTCCAGGTGACTTAGCCCTACTGTGGCTGTATTATATGGAGTTTTGGTCGCCAATTTACGTTACTCAACTGATAATGCCATTGCAACTACGACAAGAAAGTAGGTTACCATTTGATTTGTACAGAGGAAAACAGCTGATAATGTGTTTAACTTCATTCACATTGTTCTTATATTAGTAATTAGATTTTATATTGAAAATGCTACTTATTTATTAAAAAAAACTAGTCAACATTCCTCCCTCCTGTGTATAGGACACTTAGGTATGTTAAAACTGCGTAGTTAATCAAAAGCAGTAATCTGAAGAAAAGTAAGGACAAGAGACAGTGAAAATGGAGATAAGACCCTTGAGATGAGGTCCTACAAACTAACCTTGCAGTTGATTATGCTGTACTTCTTCAGCATGGAGGGCGGAGGATTCTCTGCACGGGTCAGACTGACTGTCGTAACCTCAGGGTGGTCTGAACGCAGGGTGTCTATGCAGAATTTTTGAATAATACCAGCCACCCCTCGTCCTCTCATCCAGGGGGCTACTCGAAGACCTTCCACCACCGCAGTAACTCCACCATCCACCAGCAAGAACGACTCAAAGCCCACCTGAGGGGAGAGACCTCACTGAGCTATATATACCCACCATATAGCATGTATCCAGGGGCGCCACAACCTTTTTGGTTGGGGTGCGCAAGCAGGAGCCTAGAGAGGATGGGACCCGTGAGCAGTCTCCGGGTGTGGTCCCCCTCCTCTCCCATCCCGTAGCTGGCAGCAAGGCTGTTAGTGCTCTGTCTGAGCGCTAGAGACTCTGGCACAGTGCCAGAGTCTACAGCGCATGCGCCAGTCTCCGAATAAATGTTGCGGCGGCCATTTTAACGGAGACCTGCACATGCGCTGTAGACTCTGGCACTGTGCCAGAGTCTCTAGCACTCAGACAGAGCACTAACAGCGCTGCTGCGGCTGCCGGCTACGGGACTCGGGAGAGGAGGGGACCCACACCCGGACACCAGAAAGGTAAGTATTTAGAAGGAATGGGTGCAGTGTGTGCGGTGTCGTCCCCCTCTGCACCCAGGGACCCGTGTGCACCGCACACACTGCACCCATTATAGATACGCCAGTGTGCGCAAGATATAATTTCATTTTGTCACCCCTAAATCACTAAATGTCGCCCTCTAATGGGCAACTGGACTTACCCGCCACACCACATACCTGACAACAGAGATATATATCTACATGATGCGGCCGTAGTCTGCTTACCCAAGAACGGGTCACACGTGCAACCGCATCCATGGGAGTGAACACGACCATGCAATCCTATGGATCACTTGTGCGTACGCGGTGCAAACTTTATAGTGTACATTATTTTTTTAGGAGAACCCAGATGGAAATGGGGGGAGGTCAGGGGGTGCTGTGAGGGGAAGGGGTGGGAGGACAAAGGGGAGCTGACAAAGGTGGACGGGGGAAGAGGAGAGGAACATATGAAGTGGGAGGTGAGCAGGGTGCAGGGGTGGTCCCAGAGGAAGGGCCAGCCCACAGTTTGGTGCCTCTCAAATATTTTTTTTTGGGGGGGTGATCCACCCCCTTGCACCCCTATGTTCCAGTGCCTATGCATGTATCATATAATAAATCCTACTTTAACCCAAGCACAGAAACAGATGAGTGTGGTGCACTCAAGGACCTCAAGTTAAATAATGTGTAACACGAGATTATTACTCATATACCAAACAATAACTTTTATATTTAATACTTAACTTTTATTGGTCTATAATAAAAAGGTGTCAGGCATCTACTGCACAAATCAGTTGAGTGAAACATGATTAAAAAGAAATAGAAAATAAAACACACAAAGCCCACGCAGCAGCATCTAATGGCCGCCCGTCTGAGAGTTGTCCCCTTTTCCAGCAGACTTCTGCTAGCGCCTGTCCCGCAGATGACAGAGTATTTCCTGCATGCATTCTTCATCTCCTGTATACTGGAGTAAGTGAAATCATAGATCAGCCCGTGTTGGTGATTTCAATGTGGTCAGGATCCCAACAGTCAGAATACTAACAGCGGAATTCCACCGGTAAGTACTGGGTTCAGGGTTAGGTTTAGGGTTAAACATAAGGGGGAGGGGAGGATTAGGCTGTGTAGGCCGGTCAGGGTTAGGCTGCGGGAGGGGACAGTTAGGATTAGGCTGCAGGAGGGCTGGGTTAGTGTTGGGGTAGGGTTAAAATACTTACCGGGATCTGTCTGGAATTTGAACATCGGGATGTCGCTGGCGGCATTCTGACCGCAGGATTTACCAACTCATGCAAAATATACCCACTGTTGATTAAATAGAACTTACATCGGTGTTGTGTTATTCTTAACCACTTGCCAGGCATGGTAGCATCATTTGTGACCACACCAGGCAGTACGTTATCTGATCTGGTCACAAATGATGCAACCAGTCAGACACACAGAGTGGGCAGCTGCTGGAAGATAATCTTCCCGCAGCTGCTGCTGCTGCTCTCAGAGTGACCTTCTGGTTCTGCTTCCCTGCACCCTCCCCCAGCAGGACCTCCACACAGCGGCTGCAGACATTGTCTGCCACTGAGGATATGTAAATGAACTCTCTCCCAGAGTGCCTCTTCCCCCCCTCCCCATTGTGTACCTGGTACCTGAAAAATTCACGCAGCGATGATCGCAATGTTCCCATTGTTCCTATGTTGACGATCCGATGTTTCATTGTTTATAAAAAACTATTTTTTTTTTGCAAACAAAAAAACCCCTTTTATATGTTTGATATTTAACTATTGCCACCTTCTATACGACTCTACGAGATACAACTGTTGCTATGGCAGGGTCTGTATCTTCTTAACAAGGAGAGAGCAATATTATTGCAGAAAAGTAGCCATGATGATTACCTCTCCTGTATGATACGGAGGGGGGTATATTTACTAAAGCTTCTGAAACAGAGAATTGGTGATGTTGGCCATAGCAACCAATCAAACGCTGCCTATCATTTCTCTATTGCCTTTTCAGAAAATAATAGACATCGTCTGATTGGTTGATTTGGGCAACACAACCAATTCTCTGTTTTTGAAGCTTTAGTCATTTTACCCTGGAGAATGTACATATGTAGAAGTTTATATGCCCCAGTTACACCTTAACGTGCAGGGATACTGGGTTGTTATGGGACAATAGTATACAACCTTCCTCTCCAATGTGCTGGATGATTATTTGGATACAGTAATAGAATAAGCAAAAAGAATGCTGACGGGTGATATAATTCCTCTAGTTTTTACTTGTCGTTATAATGTGGAGCGATCCTGGATGCCATTCAACATTAACATACGTTTTAACTGAAATGTCTCTTTACCACATAGTCTTGTGATTCTGGAACAAGGTGTCATAAATAATATGCCTGTGTGCTGACTATTATATTTAGATGCATATAAAATCTAGCAAGAGACATTTGGAATGCTATGAGTGACATAGGAGCTCATTCAGAGTGGCCGGAAGGATGCGGCCACAATGTGAGTGACAAGCGGCGGGCGTTCACGGAGCAGCGACGCAGCATTGGTGTGGCGTGGCAGGCCAGCATGTGCGGAGATGGATGCAGATCTTGCTGCGTATGCAGCGATCTGCGTACATCTCTGAATTAGGTCCATAATGATCATAGCATACTCTTTCAACTAATTCTAACCTCGCAGGTCTATCCCCATATTCTAGGCCTGTCCCCGTATATTGTCTCATTGCACATACATTCAACCATTCATAACAAATGAAGGTGCAAGTGATTAGCGAAAATGCCAACGCACGTTTCACTTCACCGCTTTCTCAAAGGGACTCTTCATATTCACACATGCCATTCAGACCTCTCCAAAAGCCCATACTCACTAGCAGTAGCCTTGACCATCCATCTAATAACAAATATACAATTAGCCATTTATTAGGTTGAGGTTTTTCTAGGAGGTCATGTGATGGGGATGCTGTGTGCTCCTGTTATGTTCAGTCTTATTCTCTGCTTTATGAGACAAAACAGAGGACCAGCCACACCAGAAACACAGGGCGGGGAGTCACTGGTGAAGACTTACATGGCTGCTGGTGACCAGGGACTCTGGGCAACTTGCCCATCACTGTATTAGTCACCTCTATGAGAGTTAAATGTCATTTATGAATGTGCCATGTACACAGAGCCTAATAATGGATCTCTGCATGAAGTGGCGGAAGGGGATGAGGGTAACAGTCAGGTCCCACCTGAGCCATACTCACCACTTTGCCATCACATTTGGCCAGGAACATCCTCCGACGAGGGTCCTTCAACCATGCATGGTATCTATAAGGCAGATAGTCAGTTCCTTTGTATATTCCACCAGAGATGGACATCACCTCTTTATAGTCTTCAGCGGTGGCAGGCACAACATTTATTTCGGAAGTCATGCTGAAGATACGCGTCCGATGAGTGTTGCAGCTGAAAAGATTTTGGAAAATTACATAATCGTGCAAAGTTCATAGAATGTGTCACACCCCGTGCCCAATAAAATACTCACAACGTATTATAGCCAGTGTCAATTATTTACTAATAATGTACAAACAGACAGAATAACAGCTAACAGTCAGCAATTAGCTTTCGTTATGTCACTGTACGCTGTGCACAGCGTGTAACCATGACTACCATGTGCACAAGCTACTGGTCATGTGACTTTGCCCGGTTGGTTGATACAGAGAAGTATCCAGTAAATTAGTAAATAAGCTGCTGCCGCATTGTAGTGGGGATAAAAGGACACATGGTTACACACATAATAAAGTCATATCATCCAAAACAAACTATACACACGAAAACAAATACATGTAGCAGAAGGAGAAAAATTGAAAGTTAAAAAAAAAAAATATCATGATACATATCACCATCAGGTCATCACCGCTCTATAAAAAGCAATTGAATTACCTCATTGAATTGAATTACCTCATTGAGGCCATGTGGTGTAATTGCATTTAATTAATGGATCCAGCAGTTTCTTGCAATCCCCTCCCAGTCTCTGTGGGGGAATATGGTCTATTGGCATACAGTAAAAGTCCAACATTGAATTTTTGCATAAAACAAAGTTACTGGAGGTGTAGCACTGTCCATTATAATCATTGCCTTTTTAATTGAAGAACGATGTAGAGCAATACGTTCCTTGAGAGATCTTATAGTTTGCCCACATAAACTAATCAACACGGACAGGTTAGGGCATAAACAATGGATTGTTCTGTCACAGTCCAAATTATATCATACAGTGTCTACAGTGTCGGACTGGGGCATGGAAGGCCCACCGGGGAAATGCAGCGGTAAAGGCCCATGCTTAGGGGTGTGGCCAGCTGCCACAGAGGCTTGACTAACAAGGTATGGGCACCATGATAAATATATATAGTAAATACTGCTAGTGCATGCATGATAATGTACCAGATTAATAACAGCAATGCACTGTAGATAATATGTATAATGTACAATTCAAGTGCACAGTTGGGACCTGATCCATAGAGGAGGAGGTGGGTCCCCTGGCAGTGGGGCCCACCGGTGGTTTCCCCTGTACCCTTGTGGGCCAGTCCAACCCTGAGTGTCTACTCCATTCCGTCAGCTGGGTTGACAAATTTATCGCTAAGATGTAGCAATTGCCAATTGACGCTAAATGTGTGACACTACCCTGCTAGGATGTGACACTCACCAATGGTGACCCGGTGGGTTGGGTAGGTTCAAAAAAATCAGGTTCGCTGTAGCAGGTAAGTTTTCTTTTTCTTCCCTGGCAGAGAGGTGAAGGCCACCTGACCATAGACCCAATAATCGCACAGTTTTATATAAACAAATTACATTTTATTAGACTGGAACAATTCTGCAGGTATGCTACAAAGGATCAAATCACAAGTTAGACGGGAATAACTACATATAACATTAGACACTATGGGGGTCATTCCGACCTGATCGCACGCTGACGTTTTTCGCAGCGCAGTGATCAGGTCACTACTGCGCATGCTTATGCACCGCAATGCGCAGGCGCGTCGTACGGGTACAAAGCGGATCGTTGCTGGGCGATGGATTTAACGAAGAATCCATTCGCACAGCCGATCGCAAGAACATTGACAGGAAGAGGGCGTTTATGGGTTTCAACTGACCGTCTTCAGGGAGTGGTTGGAAAAACGCAGGCGTGTCCAAGCGTTTACAGGGCGGGTGTCTGTCAATTCCGGCCCCGGACAGGCTGTAGTGATCGCAGCGG
Organism: Pseudophryne corroboree; assembly: GCF_028390025.1. Taxonomy (NCBI): domain Eukaryota; kingdom Metazoa; phylum Chordata; class Amphibia; order Anura; family Myobatrachidae; genus Pseudophryne; species Pseudophryne corroboree. The sequence goes on along the minus strand of NC_086449.1, from coordinate 44,039,151 downwards.
CTGAGTAAGTTCAGACCTACTCAGAAACTGCACAAACTGTTTTTGTATCGCTCGGCTGCACATGCGATCGCACACTTGCAAAGCTAAAATACACTCCCCAGTGGGCGGCGACTATGCGTTTGCACGGCTGCAAAAAGTAGCTAGCGAGCGATCAACTCGGAATGACCTCCTATATAACTTGTTGTTTTAAAAGCAGAGATATTTCTATGACCTTAGTTGTACAGTATATATGGCTCCCTGACTATCACTCCGAAGTTTACCACCTACACATAACATTAGCACTATAGTAACAGTCTAACACTAAGTTTAGCATTGTATACATCACATTTAGTATTAGAACATTCAAATCAGGCATGACTACAATGGGTATAGCGATACATTCATTACATTAGTACACATTATATTGCTTAATTGGCCAAATATCTTGTACAGTATGTGCCCATAAAGCTTATAAATCCTGCAATTACTGTAGGTCTATTATACACACACTCCAGTTGCTGGAATACTATTTTTCACTTGCATAGAACACGTTTGGTTCCTATTTCCTGAACCTTTGAGCTCCCTCCCTAGTGTCCTGATGTGGCAATTCTCTTAGGTTACTTCTGTGAGGACAAAGCCATGTTAATGTTTCGTTTTTAACTATAAGATGTCCAAAAGATTATTAACATTTTCTGTAATAGGCAAGAAGTACTTGTAGCCCTGCGTTTGTGTCAGGATGAAGTCTCTGTCTCTCTCACTCTCTCTCTCTCTCTCTCTCTCTCTCTCTCTCTCTCTCTCTCTGTTGTCTAGCTGTTGGGTCTACTATGAATTCACTGTGAGTTGACTGTGACTTTCAATATGGCTCTAACCTACTGACTGAGGGTGGGATGTACTAAGTTACATCGTTGCCCATTGCAGCCGATCGTCGCAATGCTAATCGCATATTTACGTACATATGCGATTAGATTTGCGAAGGACAGCTCTTCCGATAAGAGCTATCCTTCGTGATCTCCGGCGGCAGCCTGACTTCAGGGTTTCGGCCCCGGGAGTCAGTCTGCGCATGCACACCAGCACTGCAGAGAGAAGCCCATAGGCTTCTGTGGGGTATCGCCAGCAAAAGCTGGCTATCCGCTGCGCTGGGGGTTAGTACATTCGGAAAATGCGGTAAATGGGGGTTTAATGCATTTTCCGTTGAGTACATCTCGCCCTGAGCTTGTTGCCTTAGATATGTGTAATGTCTCTATACATTAGGCACAGAGCTTAGGCCCCCAAATATCAAGCCTTGGGGAGTGATACATTGCACGGTGATTAAGGGGTCTATTCATGAAGCAGTGAAAAGTGTGGAGAAGTGAGCCAGTGGAGAAGTTGCCCGTGGCAACCAATCAGCATTGACGTAACATTTATAATTTGCATACAATAAAATTATACAGAGCAGCTGATTGGTCGCCGTGGGCAACCAGTGGAGAAACTGGCTCACGTCTCAACTCTTTTCACTGCTTCATGAATAGACCCCTAAGTACCAGCCAATTAAAATATATAATTAGTAAGAGCCCAACGATGTTTTCAATCCAACTGATTTTCCTCATACTGTGTATGTATGTTTCTGTGTGTATATCTATCTATCTATCTATCTATCTATCTATCTATCTGTCTATACACATATCTATCTATCTATCTATCTATCTATCTACACATATCTATCTATCTATCTATCTATCTATCTATCTATCTACACATATCTATCTATCTATCTATCTATCTATCTATCTATCTATCTATCTATCTATCTATCTATCTATCTGTCTGTCTATACACATATCTATCTATCTATCTATCTATCTATCTATCTATCTATCTATCTCTATCTGTCGGTCTATATATATATATATATATATATATATATATACACACACACATATCTATCTATCTATCTATCTATCTATCTATCTATCTATCTATCTGTCTATCTATTGTCCGTCTATCTATATACTGTATGTATATATATATACATACATAGCAATTGAATTGGCACTAACTTTTAGCGATAAATGTTGCTCTGTGCCATCCGGAATATATTCACATGTACAGTCAGCCCAGCAAGCAGCGGCACTCAGAGACTGGTCACAGCAGGTAAAGTGCAGAAAGTGCTTTTAATGAATCACTCCATTCCCAACGTTTCGGGGGCACAACGCCCCTTTTTCAAGGTGATACAAACATAAGTGAGAAACAACACACCCTTATGAAAAAGAAGACCCGCGAACGGGACGAGCTCCCAGCACCGAGGGTGGGACACGCCTCCGGCCTGGCTCACCAGTGCTACGTAGTGACGTACTTCCGCCCCGTGGCCATGGCAACTACGGCTTCCTGGAAACCGGGCTGGTAGTGCTGCCTTGGCAACCAGCGCTTCCCAACAACCGGGTGCATGAAGGAGCCATCTCCCGGGGCTGGAATAATACAAAATGTAAAACTGTGTAAAAAACGTGTGCCTTAATAATAATCATTGTGCTGAACATAAACGTGTATTACTTACTAAAACTGTGCCTGTTACATATATAATAATAATTATTAAAACAATTGCTAAAAGATTGTACCGTTCATGTAGAAATAGCTGGAAACCGTACTAAGTCTCACACCTAAATTTGATGCCAGTCTTGAGTAATACTATATATTAGGTGCCACACATAATGGCCCTACAGCTACTCATTTATAAACCCCTTCATGAATTCCTCGCATTCCACGCCCCCTGGGTATTATAAGGATTTCTACTGGAATGTATTCCATTGTATTTTGTCATTTAACTCTGCAGGTTTAATTGTATTGAGGATATATATCCACCTAGCCTCCATACGCAAAAGTAGGCCTCCTCGGTCACCCCCTCTTAAAGTTTTGGGGACATGATCAATGATTTGAAATTTTAGATCATTCAAACAGTGTTTCAGCTCAGCGTAATGCCTGGCCACTGGTTGATCTGACACTTTGCCCGATAGAGCACTTTTAACGGCAGTTCTATGCATAGCATGTTTCTCCCTTGCACTCCTTATTGTTTTGCCCACATATTGTAGCTGACATGGGCAGGTGATTACATATATGATATGGGACGTGGTGCAGGAGAGGACATGTTTAATTTTAAAAGTTCTACCTGTGACGCTAGATGTAAAAGAGGACCCTGTCTGTAAATTATTACAGGTTCTGCATCCCAGGCAGCGGTAGCAACCTGGTGATTTGGACAAAAAACTGGTAGATACAGCTGTGTAAAACCCTGTAACATCCGTGTGTACCACATGATCTTTAATGCTTTTTCCTTTGGTGAAGCAAGTAAGAGGCCGTCTATTCTTAAATGTCGGCAAGGTTTTATCTGTGGACACTATCGGCCATAGGGCCTTAAGTGCTCTGGGGACTACCGGGCTCGAAGTATTATATTTGGTGACGAATGGTAAAATTTGTTTTCCTGGTTTAATTCTAGGCTCTAACATATCGGCTCTAGGCATAGCCATTACCTCCTGATTGCACCGTATTAATTCAGTGCGGTCATATCCTCATGCAGCGAAGCGTTCCACCACTGTGGTAAGTGCTTCATCTAGCTTGTTGCCGTCACTGGTGATTCTGGCAGCCCTTATGAGCTGTGATCGAGGAAAACCGTTCTTTAAAGCCCTAGGGTGGTGACTATTGTAGCGCAATAGTGTATTTTTATCTGTGGGTTTATAATAAACCTCCGTGTTAATTTTGCTATTGTCTACACACACCTTAACGTCCAGATAATTAATGGACTTAAAGTCACTTTGAGCAGTGATTCTAATGGGCGAGGGTCTATTGTTGATCTTAGCTACCAAAGTGTCAAACCTGTCTTGGCCACCGGTCCAAAGAATAAAAATATCGTCAATATATCTAGAATAGTGTAAGATATATTGACTGACCTCTAAAGTATCAAAGAGCATTTCTTGCTCCTCCTGTAACATAAAAATGTTAGCAAAGGATGGGGAGACGTTGCTCCCCATCACACACCCACTTGTTTGGCAGAAGAACTTGCCATCAAAAAGAAAATAATTTCTAATCAGTGTAAGTTCTAGTAACTGTAGGAACAAGTCCACATCCATAGAAGTCATGTTTTCCTTGATCAAAAAGGATCTCATGGCCGATAGCCCTTGTGCATGCGGTATACTAGTATAAAGACTGCAAATGTCTATTGTGCAAATTAGCGTGCCATCCGGAATGTCTCTCAGGGTGTTGAGGCGTGTCAAAAAGGAGGTGGTGTCCTTAATAAAATTCGGTTGTTTCACAATCAGGGGTTGGAGAATGCTATCCAGAAAAATTGAGATTGGCTGGTAAAGTGACTGTTGTGCAGAAATTATAGGCCTGCCTGGTGGCCTACTTAGGCTTTTATGGATCTTAGGTACCGTAAAATAGACTGGTACCCTAGGATGCTCCTGTTTTAACGCTCGGCATAACTTCTCCGAAATTTTCTTGGATCGTTGTGCATGATCCAAGATGTTATCAATCTCTGTTTTAAAGCTCACCGTTGGATCAGTCATCAAAGGTTGGTATACTGATGTATCGGCTAATTGTTCATAAATTCTCGGCTTTATAATCTGATAGATTTAAAATGACTATTCCACCCCCCTTATCGGCGGGGCGGATTACGATGTCCTGATAAGACCCCAGCTGTTTTAAAGCTCTAAATTCAGACTTGGATAGGTTGAAGTTAGTATTAGTAGATGCCGCTGTATACTTAGTCACGGAATCATCTAATAATCGTGTCATGGATTTAATGGAAGGGTTATTGGACTGTGGGTCAAAAGTGAATCTGTGCCTTTGTCTAATAAAGTGCTAGTGCGGTTCAGTTGTAACACCCGGCTCATGGTTTTGAAAAAATTCCTGTAATCGCATCTTGCGGGCAAAACTATGTAACTCCGTTTGCCACTCAAAGCCATCAAACTTGTTGGTGGACGTGAAGGATAGTCCATTATTCAACACCTTAATTTCCAGACTACTTAAAGGCGATCAGAAAGATTAAAAATTAGGTCTTCCTTCTGGTGGCGACATTTTTGGATCCTGTTGTTCTGGTGGCCCCCGCGGGTGGGCGTCCTCTTGTTCTTACGGATTCTAAAGGAACAGGAGAGGTCCCTAAAGGGATAGTACTACTGTCAGAAGGGCCCTCCAATTCTGCCACTGTGACTTCGTTGTCGCTATTTGATGTGGCAGAGTCCTTATGGCGCATCTCTCGGCGGTTGCGCCAACTATGCTTGGCCCTATGGTTGTATGGCCTGTGATTGCCCGGCTCACCACCTGAGACACAGCGGTACACTCTATTGTTTTCGTAGTCTTCCTTGACTATTAAATGTTTATTGCGTTTGAACTTGATAAGCTCCTTCTGTGATTTTCACACTGTGTTTGTAATTTGCGCAACAGATACTGGTTGGTTTCCAACAATAAAGTCTCCTTGTGCTCCATCTCCAGTTCCTGTCTCTGGTCACCTTTAATTCTCGCCCCGCTTCTTCTATAACCAATAAAACCAAGTCGAAGCTGCACTTGTTTAAAATGCCCATCCACTTGGTACAGAAATCAGGGTTGAAACGGCCAATAGTTGGCACGTTTCGAATTCTGAAACCACGCGGGAACATTCTGTCCCGAAAATAGTCTGAAAGTGAGATGCCATGCATCAAATAGTCAGTTTCTCGCCTCTTCAATTTGTGCAACTGGTGATAAATGTCATCCATGCTAAGGCATTTTTCAGTCTCCGCTAGCTCTTCAGTGAACAGTACTCTTGCTGCGTCAGCTTCGGTGAAACTGTACATGTCAGCTGTATTAGAAGTCATTGTGCCAGGACCCAGAGACGGTCCCTGTGACGTCATACAGGTTCACAGCGTTAATCAAAATAAAGTGTCTTTGTGCTCCCAGTGTGCAAAAATTAGTGTAAAGTGCTCGTGCTCAATCTTTGGAGTGACTTCACCTTTCATGAAACGTAAGTTGTACCAGTCATAATATTAGTAAGAAGCGTATTCTCTGGGTAAACTTCTTATAACCAGAGTGGTGCCTTATTCCAAATGAAGGACCTAGTCAGTAGTCCAAATCCTTCTACATATACATAGCAATTGAATCGGCACTCACTTTTAACGATAAATGTTGCTCTGGTGCCATCCGGAATATATTCACATGTACAGTCAGCCCACAAAGCAGCGGCACTCAGAGACTGGTCACAGCAGGTAAAGTGCAGAAAGTGCACGTTTTTTACACAGTTTTACATTTTGTATTATTCCAGCCCCGGGAGATGGCTCCTTCATGCACCCGGTTGCTGGGAAGCGCTGGTTGCCAAGGCAGCACTACCAGCCCCGGTTTCCAGGAAGCCGTCGTTGCCATGGCCACGGGGCGGAAGTACGTCACTACGTAGCACTGGTGAGCCAGGCCGGAGGCGTGTCCCACCCTCGGTGCCGGGAGCTCGTCCCGTTCGCGGGTCTTCTTTTTCATAAAGGTGTGTTGTTTCTCACTTATGTTTGTATCACCTTGAAAAAGGGGCATTGTGGCCCAGAAACGTTGGGAATGGAGTGATTGATTAAAAGCACTTTCTGCACTTTGCACTTTACCTGCTGTGACCAGTCTCTGAGTGCCGCTGCTTGCTGGGCTGACTGTATACTATATATATATATATATATATATATATATATATATATATATACATATATATATATATATATATATATATATATATATAGTTACACACACATACACAAAAATACTGTAGCACTGATAACCAGGTGAGTCCCATGTGGATTGATACCACTGAAGAGAAACCTCGCAGGCTATTAGAATAAGCCTCTGCAGGGTTTAAATGATAAAACCGTACATTTATTAAAAAGAATACCATAAATACAAAAAAATAAAACACAAGCCTTTTGAGTAAAGATGACATTGTAGCAATAGGTGCTAGAATGTTGCACAGTTAAATTGTTACTCTCAGGTTTTAGCTAATTGGGGTTTGTTGTCACGAATCTCATGATACCATCAGATGAGAGAGTTCCGCGGCTGAACAGCCGTTTGGACTGTATAAAAAAGAAAATTGTCCGAAATGATTTAAATAGTAGTAATCAGACTTTTTGGATGAGTGTAAGCCCCAGTGACTTGAAGCAAAGTTCTCCTACCAGCGTGTCCAATATTAGATCGGTGTGGAACTTGATGCTGTTTAGATCCACGCACTTGTTTAGCACACAGATTGAACGCTTCTCTAGGATCACGGTACCTCCGCGTAAGGCTTTATTTCATTGCCTACGGTAATAAACAGCACCCAGATCTATGAAACACAGGGAGCTGGTATTTACTAAGCCTTGGTTGGAGATAAAGTGGACGGAGATAAAATACCAGCTAATCAGCTCCTAACTGCCATGTCACAGGCTGTATTTGAAAAATGACAGTTAGGAGCTGGTTGGCTGGTACTTTATCTCCGTGCACTTTATCTCCATCCAAGGCTTAGTAAATAGACCCCATAGTGAGGGTGATCCAATATTCGGTGCTGTGTGTGTGATGTCAGTCCTATGTTCACAGTGCAGTATATAGCCCCGAGCGTCCTCCTACCAGCATCCATCCAACTTCAGGTCCCAAGGACGCTCAGGGCTATATACTGGTATTCACTGGCTGCTCTTATAACAATAGACTCTTGGTATTCCCAGACTGGCATCATAACTGCCTATATTTCCATATCTAGCACCATCTGTTCTCTCACTACAATGAATGGAGTTAGCCCTTCACACAGGTCATTGAGTACAGCCCGGAGACTCTCCTCTGCAAACATGAAGAAAATTATATCGCCCCCTGCAGGCAGTGCCTGTATCCCCATCTTTAATTGCTTAAGGACATGACTCTTGGCACATGCCGGGTCATTTCCAAACATGTCAATGTCCAAGCGGTGAGCACCCTTTGCAAATGGAATTGGGAATGGATGGGTACCAAGGCTGAGGAACCGAGGGGAAGATGTATTTATTGATGAGAGAGGATCAGAAAAGTGATGGGACAGAGTAGTAGATGTGGAATCAGATGACGTGAGGGTAGATGCAGTGATTGCACTGTGCTCTTGGGTGGGATGGCATCTGCTGGTGTCACTAGTGGTGTTATCACTGGAGGAAACTAGGAAATCCCCAGTATCACATGGGTGGGAATAGAGCCAAATGATCTTCCGTTCTAGAAGTAGCTCCAGGTTGGCTCTATGGGTGGTCAGAGGAAGCCAACCCTGAACCAGTCTTCCTCCAGGAAGCAGCTCTTCTTCTATCTTCGTCCCCTCAAATAGTTTCAGCACCTCAGTATGTCCAAGGACAGAGTGGTTTATGGACCTTTCAGAATTGTCCACCCGACTTTCCAGCAACTTGAGCCCTTCTTCAAACTGGTCAGAAGGAAGGAGCACCGATATGACAGCCTAATGGGGAAGCCAGAATATAGGAGAATGTCTCAAAGGGTGACAAAGTATAATTACAAAGGAATGCACTACAATAGCACACATGGGGGGGGGGGGGGGGTGCTAGGAGACAGTGGAGCACAGGGAAGAGAGCGTCAGCTGTGCAGGGAGAGTTAGGGAAAACATGCTTCCAACTCTCTAAGAGCCTCAGCGTATGTGATGCACAAGAATGGTCCAAATAAAAGTTAAAATTGTGTGGTTAGTAAACAGAGGTAAAATAAAGAAGGGTAAGGGTCAGAGGCAGTGAGAATGGAGATAAGGCCCTTGAGATGAGGTCCTACAAACCAACCTTGGAGCTGATCAGGGTGTACTTCTTCAGGAGGGAGGGTGGAGGATTCTCTGCACGGGACAGACTGACTGTTGTAACCTCAGGGTGGTCTGAACGCAGGGTGTCTATGCAATATTTTTGAATGATGCCAGCCACTCCTCGTCCTCTCATCCAGGGGGCTACCCGAAGACCTTCCACCACCGCCGTAACGCCACCATCCACCAGCAAGAACGACTCGAAGCCAACCTGAGGGGAGAGACCTCACTGAGACATATACAGATGCAGCCATGCTCATCGTACTTCGATGTGGCACGCCTGGATGTGACTATTCGCAGCCGGAGATCGCTCCATTAATTCCTATAGGAATTAATGAAGCAATCGCCGGCTGCGTATAGTCACATCCTAGCATGCCATGCAGCAAGCCGTGTTGCAACAAGCCACATCGCAGTAAGATAAGCATGGCTACATCTGTATACCCAACATATAACGCATATCATATACAGATGGGTCCATGTTTATCTTGACCTTTAATAGGATTAACTGAGACTGGGCAGTCGGACTTACTCCCCTGCTGTAATGACTTAATCCCCTGCTGAATTGTTCTCTCTGTATTGTATTGCAGCTGAGTACAACAGATGAAAGGTTTATGTTACTAAACCATGTTGTGCCTAGGTGCAGCAGAGAAGCCAAGATAACTGTGGACCCATCTGTAATAAATCCTACTTTAACCCAAGCACAGAAACAGATGAGTGTGCTGTGTGGTTCATTCGAGGAGCTCAAGTTAAATAATGTGTAATACAATTACGATTACTCGTATACCATGTTATGCCCCCAACACTCTCCTAACAAGCCCACTGAACGGACCGTTTTTTTGTGCATTTCTAACCACCTCCCAGTCACCGACCAGGAGCGCCCATCACTTTTCCTACACACTTCTGAGACCGTCTGTCCTGCATTTCACCTGGTTTTAGTCAGCCAAAAAGCCTATGTAATATATATGCTATCTTGTAGTGTTTCCTCTCTCTATGAATATTGCATGGGTACACACTTTACTTGAATACGCAGATCTCTGTGGAAGTCATAGCCATATTGGTAGGCTGAATGATCATATTGTGTACCTGGATACAATCCACTTAAAAGGGCGACTATCACCTTGGTGCTGAATTTCATATTAATTTAGGAATTATCCTACAAATATTATTTATTATCCAAAATATCATTTGTACCCTGGGTTACAGAGTGGTAAGTTCCCTAACTTTCCCACCCTATGAATTTATGCATAACATTGACCCAGCCTGATTGGTGATAGCAGAGCGCTTGTATAAATGTTTTGGACGCATTACCTGAAAAGTAAAAAGTGGGTTAACAATATTTATGTTTACACTCTTTTGTGAAATTTTAAATGACAGGACTGATGCAGTGAGAAGAGCGCAGGGCATCTAAGTGGGTGCCGACAGTTTGATGGTTTGAACCGCAGCTTTGGGTGTTAAATGGTTAAGCGAGATGACTCTCCCTAACTTTCACTACCTGCTTCCCAGCAGTTCTCCGGCTGGTGGCCTGACGTCTCTCCCATAGATCAGAGGATCAGCGCCGGCGGCCGGACACGGAGGGCAGCAGCGGTTGGGAATCAGGAGCGGGGATGGTGAGTATTATTATTATTATTTTTTTGTAAGCGGCACAACTCTACTGGGGGCAATACTACTGGGGGCACAAACTAGGGGGCACAACAACTCTACTGGGGGCAATACTACTGGGGGCATAACTGACCACGTCCCTTCGTGAAGCCACGCCCCTATTTTTTTTGCTCCCGGGGCGCCACAAGGGCTAGATCCGGCCCTGGATACAGTAAGTATTGCAATATTTGTTAAGTATTTCACCATTACTACATTTTGTACATGATACAACTGTTGCTAAGGCAAGGTGTATATATGTTTAATCAGGAGAGAGCAATATTATTGCAGAATAATAGTAATGATGATTGCCTCCCCTGTATGATGCGGAGAGTGTTCATACAGTATGTAGAATTTATATGCCAGTTACACCTTAACGTGCAGGGATACTGGGTTGTTATGGGACAATAATACACAAACTACCTCTCCAAAATGTGGATGATTATTTGGATACAGTAATACAATCAGCAAAAAGAATGCTGATGGGTGATATAATTCCGTTAGCTTACTCTTGTTGTTATAATGTGGAGCAATACTGGATGCCATTCAACATTAACATACGTTTTAACTGAAATGTTTTTCTTTACCACATAGCCTTGTGCTTGTGGAACAAGGGCCCAAATGCATTAAGCCTTAAAAAGCGATAAAGTGGAGGCGGATAAAGAGTGATAATGTACCGGCCAATCAGCTCCTAACTGTCATGTCACAGGCTGTGTTCGAAAACTGACAGTTAGGTGCTGGTTGGCTGGTCATTTATCTCTCTTTATCCGTTGCTACTTTATCTCTTGTTAAGGCTTCAAACATTTGGGCCAAGGTGTCATAAATAATATGCCTGTGCGCTATTATATTTAGACGCATATAAAATCAAGCAGGAGACATTTGGAATTCGACATTCCATGTTGATCATCAATGAAGTAGCTCCGATCTTGTCACTCGCACACTCTATCAGCTAATTCTAACCTCGCAAGTCTTACCCCACATTCTAGGCCTGTCCCCGTATATTGTCTCACTGCACATACATTCAACCATTCATAACAAATGAAGGTGCAAGTGAATAGTGAGAAGGCAAACACGCGTTTCACTTCGCCGCTTTCTCAAAGTGACTCTTCATAATTCCACATGCCATTCTGACCTTTCCAAAAGCCCATACTCACTAGCGTAGCCTTGACCATCCACGTCTACTCTAATTACAAATGTAAAATTAGCCATTTATTAGCCTGAGGTTGTTAAGGAGGACATGTGATGAGGAAGCTGAGTGCTCCTGTTATGTTCAGTCTTATTCTCTGGTTTATGAGTCAAAGCAGATGTTCAGCCAGACCAGAAACAGAGGGATGGGAGTAACTGGTGAAGACTTACATGGCTGCTGGTGACTGAGGACTCTGGTTGCCCATCACTGGATTAGTCACCTCAATAATGTGCCATGTGGGCAGCTCCTAATAATGGATCTCTGCATGGAGTGGAGGAAGGGGATGAGGGTAACAGTCAGTTCCCACCTGAGCTATACTCACCACTTTGCCATCACATTTGGCCAGAAACATTCTCCGACGAGGGTCCTTCAGCCATGCATGGTATCTATAAGGCAGATAGTCAACTCCTTTGTATATTCCACCAGAGATGGACATCACCTCTTCATAGTCATCAGCGGTGGCAGGCAGGACATTTATTTCTGAAGACATGCTGAAGATACGCGTCCGATCAGTGTTGCAGCTGAAAAGATTTTAGAAAATGACATAGAGTAATCGTACAAAGTTCATAGAATGTGTCACACCCTGTGCCCAATAAAACACACACAACATGTTATAGCCAATGTCAATTATTTACTAATAATGGCCCTCATTCCGAGTTGATCGGTCGCAAGGCGAATTTAGCAGAGTTACACACGCTAAGCCGCCGCCTACTGGGAGTGAATCTTAGCTTCTTAAAATTGCGACCGATGTATTCGCAATATTGCGATTACTAACTACTTAGCAGTTTCAGAGTAGCTCCAGACTTACTCTGCCTGTGCGATCAGTTCAGTGCTTCTCGTTCCTGGTTGACGTCACAAACACACCCAGCGTTCGCCCAGGCACTCCCACCGTTTCTCCGGCCACTCCTGCGTTTTTTCCGGAAACGGTAGCGTTTTCAGCCACACGCCCCTGAAACGCTGTGTTTCCGCCCAGTAACACCCATTTCCTGTCAATCACATTACGATCGCCGGAGCGAAGAAAAAGCCGTGAGTAAAAATACTTTCTTCATAGTAAAGTTACTTGGCGCAGTCGCAGTGCGAACATTGCGCATGCGTACTAAGCGGATTTTCACTGCGATGCGATGAAAAAGAACGAGCGAACAACTCGGAATGAGGGCCAATGTTCAAACAGGCAGAATAACAGCAAAACAGTCAGCAATTAGCTTTCATCAATCTAGTAAAAGGTATGCAATGAAAGCAAAGGGGTTACTACTGTACATGCATGCATTAGGTCAACAGGGTCAAAAAGTCGACAGGTAAAAGGTAGACAGTACAAAATTCCATTAATATCAAAAGGTTAACATCATGGAAATAATCGACACAAAAAGTTTTTTTGTGTGTCATTTTGTATGTGACCCCAATTAGTGGTAACGTAGACCACCGCATGCTCACTTCACTCGTCATGCTTCAGGCCAGGTGGCTCGCTTTGCTACCGCTGCGCTTGGCACAGGTTACTATTCCATGTGGTTGGTAAACCGAGCAAAAGATGAACAAAATGTGCAAAAAACCCAAAAACTTGCATCGAGCATATGTATCGTGACCTTTTGAACCTATGAACCTTTAGTACCTGTAGACCGTTTGACCTGTCTACCTTTTGACCCCGTTGATGTAATGTTTGTCAACCATATGGTGTTGGTCTATTGACTGCCTATCTAGAAAGTGTCTATCCATTGCCCGGAAGCCTTACTCACTAATGAATTTGCACTTTATTAGTAAATAACTTTCAGATATCTCTTTGTCATTGTAATCTGAACTATTTCATCTCTTATCTTTAGTAACTTAGAAATGCACATAAGTCTATGTAGGTACGGTGAGAGATGAAGGAGGAGCTCCCACCGTTAGTGAGTGTTAGGAGCCGGGACACCACACCTCCCGCTGACCCCCGCCCGGCACCTAGCAACAGGCGGACACCTGGCGCAATGTCTCTTGGTCCCCGCCCGGCGCCTAGCAACAGGCTGACGCCGGGCACTGGGGGCTGCCACACTCATTGGTATCGGGGACACTGGAAGCAGTAGGCATTACCCGTTGCTTAAGCTCTATTGTATGTGCAGCAGTGCAGCTGCACTTAGTTATTAATCAGGGCTGTGATTTGGTGTAGTCCATTTATATTCTCCATCAGTGCACTCCCAAAACGCTGGTGATAGTTCTTAGTTCCTGCTTTGTGAGAACCTGTCAGCTCGTGTGAGAATCTGTCAGCCTGTATAAACCCGGGATTCTGAGACCTGGCCTGATTGATTCCTGTCGTGAACTCGGGTTTTGGTGTGGAGTCTCCACACAGACACTGCTTTGTCTGCATTTCTTTATTGTATACATCCTGTGCATTGTTGCATGTAATTCCAGTCTAGTTGCCTATAACATCTTTGGGCATTGTTGCTTTCATACTTATTAAGTTGCTTATTACATCTTATGCATTGTTGCTTTCCCAACCATTCGTATATTCAGTGTTGTTGCTTTCAACACCCAGTACATTGTTATTCATACATTTTGTTTATGTTGAGAACACACTCCTCAGTCTGTGCCTTAGCACAGTAGTAAGGTTGTGTCAGGTGAACATCTCAACGTACTGCATTTACCCCTGCCCAGCCTCCGATAGTCGCCTTGTATATACTTAAAACCATGGGGCATCTGAGTACAGGGAGGACCTAATGCACCCTGGAAAGGCAGCTGCTATAGGCGAAGTCTTTGGCTGCAGGAGACTAAAAAACTGCTGGGCAGTGGGTAATTGCGTGAGCATCACAAGGCACCACCTATAAACCTACGAAACTGAGTGTAATCATAACAGTATCACCAGCCCCAAACCGTAGCTCCGTGGGTCGTTTGGTTTCCGGATGGATCCAGACCAAAATCCGTCTCATATTCTGGCGGGTCAGATCCAGGTTTTGACCCAGCAGCTATGGGATCTTACTCTACGTGTGGACACTCAGGAGAAAACTCGTAGGACCCAGACAGTCTCGTCACCTGCTCTGAGGGAGCCTAAGCTAAACCTCCCAGAACAGTTTGTGAACTTCTGGAAAAGTTGCAAGCTGTACAGTATTTCAAGCTCAGACCTTACTCTTCGGGTACAGAGGCCCAGCGAGTAGGAATCATAATTTCCCTGTTACAAGGTGACCCACAATCTTGGGCCTATGGCCTCTCAGCAGATCACCCCAGTCTGCTTTCCGTGGATTTTTTCTTTAAAGCCTTGGGAGTCCTTTATGATGACCCAGATCGGGCAGCTTCCGCAGAGGCCCATCTTTGTTCCCTTAAACAAGGGAGAAATTCTGCCGAGGTATATTGTACCGAATTTCGCCGATGGGCCAATGACTGTGGTTGGAATGACCCGGCACTTCGTAGTCAGTTCCGGTTAGGACTAACAGAGCAAATTAAAGATTTTCTCATCCAATATCTTTCCCCGGCCACTCTGGATGCACTTATGGAGTTAGCCATTAAAGTAGATAGGCGGATCCGGGAACAGAGAATGGAGAAAGAGGTTCCCATACCTACATCTCGTTAGACAGTGGCAGAGGTTGCAGGGAATACTGAGGAACCCATGCAAACTGGGGCTTTCCGCTTGACGCCTCAAGAGAAGGCGAGACTTGGCACTCTAGGACTGTGTCTCTATTGCGGAACCAAGGGGCATCTGGCGAATACTTGCCCGCAGAAGTTGGAAAATTAGTAGATCCGAGAAATTCAGGGACAGTTTTTTTGGGTCTCTGTTCCATCTCCCCAATTAATTCTTTATTATTACCTAATAGGTTAACTACCCCTTCCGGTCCAAGTGAAGTATCTGCTTTTGTTGACTCCGGGGCCGACGGAAATTTTATGGATTTGGAATTTGCCCGGGGAATTCCCATGGAGATTCTTTGCCCACCAATTTCTGTTTGTGGATTAGATGGCAGTCCTCTTCAAACCGGTCAGGTGAGCACCCGGACTCCAGCCCTCCAGTTGTTTGTCGGAATATTCCATTGTGAAGAATTGTCTTTTTTTCCTTGTACATTGTCCTTTAACTCCAGTAGTTCTGGGCCTGCCCTGGCTAAAACCTCATAACCCAGTATTCAACTGGAGCACTTGTTTCCTGGGGCTCGGAATGTGCAACCAAATGCCTGACCATGCCGGTCTGCTCAGCACTTCCAGTCCCTGAAGGGTTGTCAACCCAGTACATGTTTTTCTTGGATGTTTTTTTCCCAAACAACAAGCTGAATCTATGCCTCCTCACCGTCCTTATGATTGTGCTATCAATCTCATACCTGGAGCTAGACTCCCAAAAGCCGCCTCTACGCTCTGTCTTTGCCAGAGAATAAAGCTGTGGAGGAATACATCCGGGAGAGTTTAGAAAAAGGCTTCATCAGGCCTTCTCAGTCACTGGTAGGAGCCGGGTTTTTCTTTGTCGGGAAAAAGGACGGCTCATTACGGCCATGCATCGATGACAGCGGACTGAATAAAATTATGATTAAAGATTTATATCCATTGCCACTGATCTCTGTCTTATTTGATCAGCTCAGAAATGCTACAGTTTTCTCTAAGACTGATTTGTGAGGAGCATACAATCTCATTCGGATCCGGCAGGGGGACAAGTGGAAAACCGCATTCAATACCCACTCAGGCCACTACGAGTATTTGGTAATGCCTTTT
Source organism: Pseudophryne corroboree (assembly GCF_028390025.1). Lineage (NCBI taxonomy): Eukaryota > Metazoa > Chordata > Amphibia > Anura > Myobatrachidae > Pseudophryne > Pseudophryne corroboree. Next base: position 44,022,961 of record NC_086449.1, on the reverse strand, counting down.
GGACTCTCCAACGCCCCTGCCATTTTCCAGGATCTTATTAATTATGTTCTTCGAGAATTCCGTGGAAGATTTGTGGTCGTCTATCTTGATGATATTTTGATCTACTCCGCCTCACTCAAAGAACACTGAGCTCATGTAAAAGCGGTTCTCACCAAGCTCCGAAAGAATCATCTCTATGCAAAATTGGAGAAATGTGAATTTGAGGTTGAGAAGGTGGCCTTCCTAGGATACATCATCACCTCCAAGGGGTTTTCTATGGACCCTAAGAAACTGCAGGCAATTATGGATTGGGTTCGTCCCTCTAATCTAAAAGTTACACAACGTTTCCTCGGCTTTGCAAACTACTACAGAAGATTTATCAATTCATTTTTTTCAATTGTAGCCCCAATTGTGAGTCTCACCAAGAAAGGTGCGGATCCTGCTCATTGGTCACCACAGGCGGTAAAAAAGGCCTTTGAGGACCTTAAAAATGCATTTATCTCTGCTCCTGTTCTCCGGCTTCCCGATCCAGATCTGCCTTTCATTGTAGAAGTGGATGCCTCTGAAGTAGGCGTTGGAACTATTCTGTCACAAGAGGGTCCAGTCAGTCATAAGCTCCATCCCTGTGCCTTTGTCTCTCGGAAATTTTCCCCTGCTGAAGTCAACTATGACAGAGGAAATCGAGAGCTCCTAGTAGTCAAATGTGCTTTGGAAGAATGGAGGCACTGGCTGGAGGGAGCAAGGCATACAGTAACCGTATTCACAGACCACAAAAATCTAGTATATCTTGAATCTGCTAAAAGATTGAACTCTCTGCAAGCCAGATGGGCGCTGTTCTTTGCTAGCTTCAATTTTGTAATTACCTATAGGCCTGGCTCTAAAATCATCAAAGCTGACGCTTTATCCCAAGGTTTTCTGTCTAGTCATGAAGTCTCTACACATCCAGAGCTGATTCTTACCCCAGGATGAATTTTTGCTGGTCCAACCATGAATCTTGCCTCTCAAGTCCAGTCAACACAGATGCAGGCCCCATCTGAGACTCCTTCAGGACTCCTGTTCGTTCCATAGAAACTCTGAGCAGCCATCTTATCTGAATTCCATTTCAACAAGACCTCAGGACATTCAGGGGTTAATAAGACTTTACACCTTCTCTCTCGCTCAGTATGGTAGCCAACTATCAAGACAGACGTTCAGGACTTTGTTAGGGCCTGTGATGTTTGTGCCAAAAACAAGTCTCCTTGTGTTCTTCCTTCTGGATAATTACTTCCTCTGTCTGTTCCCTCCAAGCCATGGACCCATTTGTCAATGGCTTTTATTGTGGACCTGCCTAATGCTAAGGATCTTGCTTCATTGTTCATTCAACACATATTCCGTATTCATGGCCTACCACAAGACATTGTCTCAGATAGAGGCTCTCAATTCGTAGCCCGTTTCTGGAGGTCTTTTTGTGCAGAACTGGGGATCAATATCAGTCTCTCATCAGGATATCATCCACAGGCCAATGGTCAGACAGAACGTGTTAATCAATCGTTGGAGCAATATCTCTGATGCTATATTTCTAAATACCAGGATGATTGGGTCGACCATCTACCCTTTGCAGAATTTGCGTATAATAATTCTGAACATTCTTCAACTTCCGTGTCTCCTTTCTGCTGTGTTCCCGGTATTCATTCTAAGTTTAATACTTTCACTACATCACAACAGTCTAGTTCTTCTTTTTCCCCTGTGTCTCATCTCAGGAGGATTTGGAGGGGTGTACATCAGTCTAGTTCTTCTTTTTCCCCTGTGTCTCATCTCAGGAGGATTTGGAGGGGTGTACATCAAGCCTTGGAGGATGCGGAAGCCCGGTCTAAGAGATTTGCTGACAGATTTTGGAAACCTTGTGCTTTCAAAGTACAGTAGGAGACATGGGGGTATATTTACAAAGATTCGTGTTTTGGCCGTTTTGAAGGGTGTTTGATCTCGAATGGTATCGGGTGCATTTTACTGCAACTTTTTGAATCCTGATACGGTCATTCACTAAGCTGCCGACTTTTCCCAATTCGTATTTTCCGATGTCGATGTGATTCGTAATGTCAGGCAGTGTTTTACGGGAGTGATGAGTAAAACACTGCCTGACAAAACAAAAGGAATCCCGACCGGATCTGTGAGATCTGTGCAGGGATTCATTGTGTACCTTTAAAAAGGTTTTTAAAGTCTTAAAAATTCTGAAAAAAATTGCGTGGGGTCCCCCCTCCTAAGCACAACCAGCCTCGGGCTCTTTGAGCCGGTCCTGGTTGACAAAATATGGGGAAAAAAATGACAGGGGTTCCCCCATATTTCATCAACCAGCACCGGGCTCTGCGCCTGGTCCTGGTTCCAAAAATACGGGGGACAAAAAGCGTAGAGGTCCCCCGTATTTTTGAAACCAGCACTGGGCTCCACTAGCCAGGTACATAATGCCACAGCCGGGGGACACTTTTATAGTGGTCCCTGCGGCCCTGGCATTACATACCCAACTAGTCACCACTGGCCGGGGTACCCTGGAGGAGTGGGAACCCCTTAAATCAAGGGGTCCCCCCTCCAGCCACCCAAGGGCCAGGGGTGAAGCCCGAGGCTGTCCCCCCCCATCCAACGGCGGCGGATGGGGGGCTGATAGCCTTGTTTACAAAATGTGAATATTGTTTTTAGTAGCAGTACTACAAGTCCCAGCAAGCCTCCCCCGCAAGCTGGTACTTGGAGAACCACAAGTACCAGCATGCGGTGGCAAACCAGGGCCGCTGGTACCTGTAGTACTACTACTAAAAAAATACCCCCAAAAAAACAGGACACACACACGTGAAAGTATACGTTTATTACATACATGCACACCTCCAAACATACATACTTACCTATGTTCCCACGAGCCTCGGTCCTCTGCTCTCTGAAGAATCCTTGGGGTACCTGTGAAAAAAATTATACTCACATAATCCAGTGTAGATTCTGTCCTTTTTATAATCCACATATTTGGCAAAACAAAAAAACGGAAACCCGATCACGCACTGAAAGGGGTCCCATATTTACACATGGGACCCCTTTCCCCGACTGCCAGGACCCCCCCTGACTCCTGTCAAAGAGGGTCCCTTCAGCCAATCAGGGAGCGCCACGTCGTGGCACTCTCCAGATTGGCTGTGTGCTCCTCTAGTGTCTGTGAGGCAGCACACGGCAGAGATACAATGTAGCGCCTATGCGCTCCATTGTATCCAATGGTGGGAACTTTGCGGTCAGCGGTGAGGTTACTTTCGGTCAACCGCTGACCGCAAAGTTCCCACCATTGGATACAATGGAGCACATAGGCGCTACATTGTATCTCTGCCGTGTGCTGCCTCACAGACACTAGAGGAGCACCAGCCAATAAGGAGAGTGCCACGACGTGGCGCTCCCTGATTGGCCTGAAGGGACCCTCTTTGACAGGAGTCAGGGGTCCTGCCAGTCAGGGAAAGGGGTCCCATGTGTAAATATGGGACCCCTTTCAGTGCGTGGTCGGGTTTCCGTTTTTTTGTTTTGCCAAGTACGTGGATTATAGAAACGACAGAATCTACACTGGATTATGTGAGTATAATTTTTTTCACTGGTACCCCAAGGATTCTTCAGGGAGCAGAGGACCGAGGCTCGTGGGAACATAGGTAAGTATGTATGTTTGGAGGTGTGCATGTATGTAATAAACTTATACTTTCACGGTGTGTGTGTCCTGTTTTTTGGGGGGTATTTTTTTAGTAGTAGTACTACAGGTACCAGCGGCCCTGGTTTGCCACCGCATGCTGGTACTTGTGGTTCTCCAAGTACCAGCTTGCGGGGGAGGCTTGCTGGGACTTGTAGTACTGCTACTAAAAACAATATTCACATTTTGTAAACAAGGCTATCAGCCCCCCATCCGCCGCCCTTGGATGGGGGGACAGCCTCGGGCTTCACCCCTGGCCCTTGGCTGGCTGGAGGGGGGGACCCCTTGATTTAAGGGGTTCCCACTCCTCCAGGGTACCCCAGCCAGGGGTGACTAGTTGGGTATGTAATGCCAGGGCCACAGGGACCACTATAAAAGTGTCCCCCGGCTGTGGCATTATGTACCTGGCTAGTGGAGCCCGGTGCTGGTTTCAAAAATACGGGGGACCCCTACGCTTTTTGTCCCCCGTATTTTTGGAACCAGGACCAGGCGCAGAACCCGGTGCTGGTTGATGAAATATGGGGGAACCCCTGTCATTTTTTTCCCCATATTTTGTCAACTAGGACCGGCTCAAAGAGCCCGAGGCTGGTTATGCTTAGGAGGGGGGACCCCACGCAATTTTTTTTTCTGTTTTTACACTAAACAGACCCTTTCCCATAGATAACCATGCACAGATCTCACTGATCCGTGCATGGTTATCCAAACTCGACTGGAAAAAGCAGGTCTATTTTTTTGCTGCTTTTTTAACGAATCGGAAAAAAATAGACCCGCACTTGAGCCCTCAGAGACTAACACCCAAAAACGAATGAATAGTGAATTCCCGTATTCTATGAAATAACAGTCGCGTTTGACCGATGGTCTATTCATTCGTATTTCTGAACGTTGTCATTCAAACCATTACGAATAGTCCAAACACTGCCGAGATTTGTGCTTAGTGAATTCCCGGATTGGGACTTAGAAAAAAAAACACAAATCGGCCAAACTCGGATTTTTAGTAAATACTGGCCATGGTGTGGTTATCGGCCCGAAACATCAAGCTCCTCCAGACATCTCAGAAACTGGGTCGCCGTTACATTGGACCATTTCGAATCATCTAGTAAATCAATCCTGTTGCTTTCCGTCTGCAATTACCCAGATCTTTGAGAATCAATAATACTTTCCATTGTTCTCTATTTAAACCGGCATTTGGCTCTAAGAAATTGAAAGTAAGAGGTTTCTGGAGACCTTCGCCAGTCATGATTCAGGGACATCAAGAGTTTGTTGTTGAAAGAATCCTGTACTCCAAGTTTGTGCGGGGTCAAGTACATTATCTAGTTCATTGGAAAGGCTACGGTCCTGAGGAGAGAGCCTGGGTGCCTGGGAAGTTTCTCCATGCTCCTGAATTGAAGAAAGGATTTTCAAGAAATTTCCCCAGAAACCTGGATCTTGGGGTTTCCTAACCCCTCTTCAAGGAGGGGGGTACTGTTAGCATCGGGAGGCACGCGTCCTGGCCGTTACCTAGGAGCTGGGATGCCGCACCTCCTGCTGATCCCCACCCGGCGCCTAGCAACAGGCGGACGCTGGGTGCAAGGTCTCCTGGTCCCCGCCCCGTGCCTAGCAACAGGCTGACGCCGGGTGCTGGGGGCCGCCGCACTCCTTGGCAACGGGGACGCCGGAAGCAGTAGGTGTTCCCCGTTGCTTAAGCTCTATTGTACGTGCAGCAGGGCAGCTGCACTTAGTTATTAATCAGGGCTGTGATTGGGTGTAGTCCATTTATATTCTCCCTCAGTGCACTCCCAAAATGCTGGTGACAGTTCTGAGTTACTGCTTTGTGAAAACCTGTCAGCTCGTGTGAGAACCTGTCAGCCTGTATAAACCCGGGATTCTGAGACCTGGCTTGATTGATTTCTGATCTGATCCAGCTTGCCGTGAACTCAGGTTTTGGTGTGGAGTTGTATACATCCTGTGCATTGTTGCATGTAATTCCAGTCTAGTTGCTTATAACATCTTTGGGCATTGTTGCTTTCATACTTATTAAGTTGCTTATTACCTCTTATGCATTGTTGCTTTCCCAATCGTTCGTATATTCAGTGTTGTTGCTTTCAACACCCATTGAAATGGGGACTCTTCAATAATAATATATGAATTTATCATATATATTTGCAAAATAGGTGGCTGATATACATATGTATACATACATTTCTCATACATATGAATTATGAAAATAAGATTTTAAACCTACCGGCAAATCTTTTTCACGTAGTCCGTAGAGGATGCTGGGGACTCCGTAAGGACCATGGGGATAGACGGGCTCCGCAGGAGACATGGGCACTAAGAAAGAACTTTAGGATATGGGTGTGCACTGGCTCCTCCCTCTATGCCCCTCCTCCAGACCTCAGTTAGAGAAACTGTGCCCAGAGGAGACGGACAGTACGAGGAAAGGATTTTAGTTAATCCAAGGGCAAGATTCATACCAGCCCACACCATTCACACCGTATAACTTGTGATACATGAACCAGTTAACAGTATGAAACAACACAGCATCAGTCCGAGACCGATGAAAACTATAACATAACCCTTATGTAAGCAAAACTATATACAAGTCTTGCAGAAGTAGTCCGCACTTGGGACGGGCGCCCAGCATCCTCTACGGACTACGTGAAAAAGATTTACCGGTAGGTTTAAAATCTTATTTTCACTTACGTCCTAGAGGATGCTGGGGACTCCGTAAGGACCATGGGGATTATACCAAAGCTCCCAAACGGGCGGGAGAGTGCGGATGACTCTGCAGCACCGATTGAGCAAACAAGAGGTCCTCCTCAGTCAGGGTATCAAACTTGTAGAACTTAGCAAAAGTATTTGAACCTGACCAAGTAGCAGCTCGGCACAGCTGTAATGCCGAGACCCCTCGGGCAGCCGCCCAAGAAGAGCCCACCTTCCTAGTGGAATGGGCCTTAACCGATTTAGGTAACGGCAATCCAGCCGTAGAATGAGCCTGTTGAATCGTGTTACAGATCCAGCGGGCAATAGTCTGCTTGAAGCAGGAGCGCCAACCTTGTTGGCTGCATACAGGACAAACAGTGTTTCTGTTTTTCTGACCCTAGCCGTTCTGGCCACGTAAATCTTCAAAGCCCTGACCACATCAAGGGACTTGGAATCTTCCAAGTCATGCGTAGCCACAGGCACCACAATAGGCTGGTACATATGAAAGGATGACACCACCTTAGGCAAGAATTGAGGACGGGTCCGCAATTCCGCTCTATCCATATGGAAAACTAGATAGGGGCTTTTATGAGACAAAGCCGCCAATTCCGACACTCGCCTAGCCGAAGCCAAGGCTAACAACATGACCACCTTCCAGGTGAGATATTTCAACTCCACCGTTTCAAGCCGTTCAAACCAGTGCGACTTAAGGAAACTCAACACCACGTTAAGGTCCCAAGGCGCCACCGGAGGTACAAAAGGAGGATGAATATGCAGCACTCCTTTCACAAAAGTCCGTACTTCTGGGAGAGAAGCCAATTCTTTTTGAAAGAAAATGGATAGGGCCGAAATCTGGACCTTAATGGAGCCTAACTCTAGGCCCAAATTCACTCCCGTTTGTAGGAAGTGAAGGAAACGGCCCAGATGGAATTCTTCTGTAGGAGCATTCCTGGCCTCACACCAAGAAACATACTTTCGCCATATACGGTGATAATGTTTAGCTGTCACGTCCTTCCTAGCCTTTATTAGAGTAGGAATGACCTCATCCAGAATGCCTTTTTCTGCTAGGATCCGGCGTTCAACCGCCATGCCGTCAAACGCAGCCGCGGTAAGTCTTGGAACAGACAGGGCCCCTGCAGTAACAGGTCCTGCCTTAGAGGAAGAGGCCACGGATCTTCTGTGAGCATTTCCTGCAGATCCGGATACCAGGCCCTTCGCGGCCAATCTGGAACAATGAGAATCGTCTGCACTCCTCTTCTTCTTATTATCCTCAACACCTTGGGAATGAGAGGAAGAGGAGGAAACACATAGACCGACCGGAACACCCACAGTGTCACTAGGGCGTCCACAGCCACCGCCTGAGGGTCTCTTGACCTGGCGCAATACCTGTGTAGCTTTTTGTTGAGGCGGGACGCCATCATGTCTATCTGTGGCAGTCCCCACTGACTTGCAATCTGTGGGAAGACTTCCTGATGAAGTCCCCACTCTCCTGGATGCAAGTCGTGTCTGCTGAGGAAGTCTGCTTCCCAGTTGTCTACTCCCGGAATGAAAACCGCTGACAGAGCGCTTACGTGATTTTCCGCCCAGCGAAGAATCCTGGTGGCTTCTGCCATTGCCGCTCTGCTCTTTGTCCCGCCCTGGCGGTTTACATGAGCCACTGCGGTGATGTTGTCCCACTGGATCAGAACCGGTAGGTCGCGAAGCAAGGACTCCGCTTGACGAAGGGCGTTGTATATGGCCCTCAGCTCCAGGATGTTTATGTGAAGACAAGTTTCTTGACTTGACCCAAAGACCTTGGAAGTTTCTTCCCTGTGTGACTGCTCCCCAACCTCGGAGGCTCGCGTCCGTGGTCACCAGAATCCAGTCCTGGATGCCGAACCTGCGACCCTCTAGAAGGTGAGCACTCTGCAGCCACCACAGGAGAGACACCCTGGCCCTGGGTGACAGGGTGATCAACTGACGCATCTGTAGATGTGACCCGGACCACTTGTCCAGTAGGTCCCATTGGAAGGTCCTCTCATGGAACGTGCCAAAGGGAATGGCCTCGTAAGATGCCACCATCTTCCCCAGGACCCGAGTGCAGTGATGTACTGACACCTGTTTTGGCTTCAAGAGATTCCTGACCAGAGTCATGAGTTCCTGGGCCTTTTCTATTGGAAGATAAACCCTTTTCTGGTCCGTATCCAGAATCATACCCAAGAAGGGCAGACGAGTCGTAGGAACTAACTGCGACTTCGGGAGATTGAGAATCCAGCTGTGTTGCTGTAACACCTTCAGTGAAAGCGACACGCTGTTCAACAACTGCTCTTGCGATCTCGCCCTTATGAGGAGATCGTCCAAGTACGGGATAATTGTGACACCTTGCTTTTGCAGGAGCACCATCATTTCCGCCATTACCTTGGTGAAAATCCTCGGGGCCGTGGAAAGCCCAAACGGCAACGTCTGAAATTGGAAATGACAATCCTGCACCACAAATCTTAGGAATGCCTGATGAGGTGGATATATGGGAACATGAAGGTATGCGTCCTTTATGTCCAGGGATACCATAAAATCCCCCCCTTCCAGGCTGGCGATGACCGCTCTGAGCGATTCCATCTTGAACTTGAACCTTTGCAAGTATAGGTTCAGGGATTTTAAATTTAAAATGGGTCTGACCGAACCGTCCGGTTTCGGGACTACAAACAGGGTTGAGTAACATCCCCTCCCTTGTTGAAGTAGTGGAACCTTGACCACCACCTGTTGAAGACACAATTTGTGAATTGCATTTAAGACTATCTCCCTTTCTGGGAGAGAAGTCGGTAGGGCCGATTTGAAAAACCGGCGAGGAGGCATCTCTTCGAATTCCAGCTTGTAACCCTGGGAAACAATTTATATTGCCCAGGGATCCACCTGTGAGTGAACCCAGATGTGGCTGAAAAGTCGAAGACGTGCCCCCACTGGGGCGGACTCCCGTAGTGGAGCCCCAGCGTCATGCGGTGGATTTAGTAGAGGCCGGGGAGGACTTCTGTTCCTGGGAACTAGCTGTGGTCGGCAGCTTTTTCCCTCTGCCCTTACCTCTGGCAAGAAAGGACGCTCCTCGTACTCTCTTGTTTCTCTGTGGCTGAAAGGACTGCATTTGATAATGTGGTGCTTTCTTAGGCTGTGAGGGAATAAAAGGCAAAAAATTTGATTTACCTGCCGTAGCTGTGGAGACCAGGTCCGAGAGACCTTCCCCAAACAATTCCTCACCCCTGTAAGGTAAAACCTCCATGTGCCGTTTTGAGTTGGCATCACCCGTCCATTGCCGGGTCCACAGGACTCGTCTGGCAGGAATCGACATAGCGTTGACTCTAGAACCCAGTAGGCCAATGTCTCTTTGAGCATCTCTCATATATAAGACAGCATCTTTAATATGTCCTAGGGTCAATAAAACGGTATCCTTATCTAGGGTATCAATTTCCGTCGTGAAGGTTTCAGTCCACGCTGCTACAGTGCTACAAACCCAAGCCGACGCTATCGCCGGTCTGAGTAAGGTACCAGAATGTGTGTAAATGGACTTTAAGGTAGCCTCCTGCTTGCGGTCAGCAGGATCCCTGAGGGTAGCCGTATCCTGGGATGGCAGCGCTACCTTTTTGGATAAGCGTGTCAACGCTTTGTCCACGCGTGAGGAGGATTCCCACCGTATCATGTCCTCAGCTGGGAAAGGATGCGCCATAAGAATCCTTTTGGGAATCTGCAGTTTCTTGTCTGGAGATTCCCAAGCCTTTTCAAATAACTCGTTCAGCTCGTGAGATGGGGGAAAGGTTACCTCAGGCTTCTTTCCTTTATACATATGTACCCTCGTGTCAGGGACAGGGGGTTCCTCTGTGATATGCAAAACATGTTTTACGGCAATAATCATATAGTGAATACTTTTAGCCAACTTTGGCTGTAACTTTGCATCATCGTAGTCGACACGAGTCAGAATCCGTGTCGGTATTTGTGTCTACTAGTTGGGATAGTGGGCGCTTTTGAGACCCCGAAGGTCCCTGCGACATAGGGGCAGGCTGGGGTTGATTCCCTGCATGCTCCTTTGCCTCAGCTTTGTCCAACCTTTTGTGCAATAAATTTACATTAGCACTTAAAACATTCCACATATCAGTCAGGTGTCGGCGTTGCCGATGGAGACACCACAATCATTTGCTCCACCTCCTCCCTAGGAGAGCCTTCTATCTCAGACATGCCGACACACGCGTACCGACACAACACACACTCAGGGAATCCTCTAATCTGAAGACAGTTCCCCCACAAGGCCCTTTGGAGAGACAGAGAGAGAGTATGCCAGCACACACCCAGCGCTATATGACCCAGGAAAAAACACAATAAATATATGTTTACCCAGTAGCGCTGTTTATATATATATATGCGCCAAATTATGTGCCCCCCCCCCCCTTTAAAACCCTCTTTCACCGTGGAATAAGCAGGGGAGAGTCCGGGGAGCTTCTTCTCAGCGCTGTGCTGTGGAGAAAATGGCGCTAGTGAGTGCTGAGGGAGAAGCCCCGCCCCCTCGGCGGCGAGCTTCTGTCCCGCTCAAATATACTAAAAACTTGGTGGGGGCTCTTTATATATACAGTGCCCAGCTGTATATATACAAATTTCTGCCAAGAAGAGGTTCATATGCTGCCCAGGGCGCCCCCCCTGCGCCCTGCATCCTTACAGTGACTGCCATTTGTGAGGTGTATGGGAGCAATGGCGCACAGCGTTACTGCTGTGCGTTACCTCAGTGAAGATCATGAAGTCTTCTGCCGCCTCTGAAGTCTTCTTTTCTTCTCATACTCACCCGGCTTCTATCTTCCGGCTCTGCGAAGAGGACGGCGGCGTGGCTCTGGGACGGACGGCGAGGGTGAGACCTGCGTACCGATCCCTCTGGAGCTAATGGTGTCCAATAGCTTAAGAAACAGAGGCTACTTAAAGTAGGTCTGTTTCTCTCTCCTCAGTACCTCGATGCAGGGAGTCTGTTGCCAGCAGGCTCCCTGAAAATAAAAAACCTAACAAAATACTTTCTTTTACAGAAAACTCAGGAGAGCTCCTGTAATGCACCCAGTCTCCTCTGGGCACAGTAATAAACTGAGGTCTGGAGGAGGGGCATAGAGGGAGGAGCCAGTGCACACCCATATCCTAAAGTTCTTTCTTAGTGCCCATGTCTCCTGCGGAGCCCGTCTAACCCCATGGTCCTTACGGAGTCCCCAGCATCCTCTAGGACGTAAGTGAAATTATGATTCCAAAGTGAGATCAAAAATGGAATTCCAGCTCTGATTATGTGATATTTATTTACAGGCGAATCAAATTATACAGAATATGCTATACACAGTAGTGATATATATAATTATATTTATGCTTCCTTAATTATAGCACATTAAACAATTTAACATATGTAGACAATTACTAACACAAATTGTATACTTGCAAGTACAGTTATCGTCCTAAAGATCCTTTCCTCTGCGTAAGTCTCTCTCCTTCCTCCTCCTGCACCTAGAGCCTAATTCAGACCTGATCGCTCGCTAGCTATTTTTTGCAGCGCTGCGATCAGATAGTCGCCGCCCACTGGAGAGTGTATTTTCACTTTGCAAGTGTGCGATTGCATGTGCAGCCAAGCGGTACAAAAAAGTTTTGTGCAGTTTCTGAGTAGCTCAGAACTTACTCAGCCGCTGCGATCACTTCAGCCTGTTCGGGCCCGGAATTGACGTCAGACACCCGCCCTGAAAATGCTTGGACACGCCTGCGTTTTTTCAAACACTCCCAGAAAACGGTCAGTTGCCACCCACAAACGCCTTCTTCCTGTCAATCTCCTTGGGATCGGCCGTGCGAAAGGATTCTTCGTTAAATCCATTGTTCAGCAACAATCCGCTTTGTACCCGTGCGACGTGCCTGCACATTGCGGTGCATACGCATGCGCAGTTCTGACCTGATCGCAGCACAGCAAAAAAACCTAGCGTGCGATCAGGTCTGAATGACCCCCGTAGTGTCTTCTCGCCCATCTTCCTCTGTCCTTCTGATCTGAAGTTACTTCACCTGACTGCCTATTTATCCCAATTCAAACTAGCATATTCCCATTGTGTTCATGGTAATAGATAAATATGGGTCTGCCATTCACATTCCAAAATGTCGTGAAACATATCAGATTGCTCTGCAAGAAGGGAATGTATTTTGGGGTCATAAAATTGATACTTGATTATTTGAAGTGTAAATATATCTGCTTTCCATGGGGTATTAGCATCAACAATTGGTAGTAGTTTAATTGATCTTTATGTTATCACTGTCTCTGGCCTGCAGTATACACGGACAATAGGCCAGCTAGTTTATAATTGCTAAAGGTATCGAAATGTACACCTGTAAATTCCAGTGTCCATTTGATTGTAAACACATTATTTTGCTTTCACACCCTTTTCACATTATTTTAGTTTCACGGTATTAAAGAGTTTTTGGAGCAGTTTTTTGTGAACTGCAAAGGCTGTGAATACTTTTGGAGCAGTTTTTGTGACCTGCAAAGGCTGTGAATACTTATGTGCATGTGATTTTTAATAAATTTGCAAAAATCTCAAAAAAACTTTTTTCACGTTGTCATTATGGGGTATTGGCCCTCATTCCGAGTTGATCGCTAGCTGCTCTCGGTTGCAGCGCAGCGAATAGGTAAAAAAGCGGCACTTCTGCGCATGCGTATGGTGCGCACTGCGCACGCGCGTCGTACGTTCACAAAAGCCGATGCAGTTTCACACAAGGTCTAGCAACGCTTTTCAGTCGCACTGCTGGCCGCAGAGTTATTGACAGGAAGTGGGTGTTTCTGGGAGGTAACTGACCGTTTTCGGGGAGTGTGTGTAAAAACCCAGGCGTGTCGGATAAAAACGCAGGAGTGGCTGGGGAAACAGAGGAGTGGCTGGCCGAATGCAGGGCATGTTTGTGACGTCAAAACAGGAACTAAATAGTCTGAAGCGATCGCAAGGTAGGAGTAGGTCTCCATCTACTCAGAAACTGCTTGATAAAATTTAGACGCCGTTCTGCGATCCTTTCGGTCGCACTTCTGCTAAGCTAAGATACACTCCCAGAGGGCGGCGGCTTAGCGTTTGCACTGCTGCTAAAAGCAGCTAGCGAGCGAACAACTCAGAATGAGGGCCTTTGTGTGTAGAATTTTGAGGGAAAAATTAGTTTATTCCATTTTGGAATAAGGCTGCAACACAACAAAATGTGGAAAAAGTGAAGCGCTGTGAATACTTTCCGGATGCACTGTACATCCGTAAAAATGTAATATAAAACAGAATACACCAGGATACTTAGGGATACATTTACTAAAGCTTCTGAAACAGAGTATTGATGATGTTGCCCATAGCAACCAATCACATGCTGCCTATCATTTTCTAAAATGCAACAGAGAAATGATAGGCAGAATCTGACTGGTTGCTATGGCCAACATCACCAATTCTCTCTTTTAGAAGCTTTAGTAACTTTACCCCTAAGTGTCTTGTAAGCAGACTCAGCTTGTTAACCTTCTTATACCCGTAGCACCTGCCCTAATTACAATAGACACATATCAAGTCTTCTGAAGAGTGGAGAAGTTGCCCATAGCAACCAAACACCTTTGAGGCATTTATTAAGTACAGCCTATAAAATTATAGGTAGAAGCTGATTAGTTGCTATGGCAACTTCTCCACTTTTAAGAAGGCTTGATGTATCTCCCGCTTGGTTGGCATCATAACCTCCTAGATTTCCATGTCTAGCACCATCTGTTCTCTCACATAGAAGAATGTAGCTAACCCTTCGCACAGGTCATTGAGTGCAGCCCGGAGACTCTCCTCTGCATAAAGGACACAAATTATATCGCCCCCTGCAGGCAGAGCCTGTATCCCCATCTTTAATTGCTTGAGGACATGGATCTTGGCACATTCCGGGTCATTTCCAAACAAATCAATGTCCAATTTGTGCGTACCCTTTGCCAATGGAATTGGGAATGGAGGGGTACCAAGGCTGAGGAACCGAGGGGAAGATGTATTTATTGATGAGGGAGGTGGAGCAGAATTGTGATGGGACTGAGTAGTAGATGTGGAATCAGATGAGGTGGGGGTAGATGCAGTGATTGCACTGTGCTCATGGCTGGTTTGGCATCTGATTGTGTCACAAGTGGTGCTATCACTGGATTCTGCTAGGAAATCCCCTGTATCACATGGGTGGCAATAGAGCCAAACGATCCTCCGTTCTAGAAGTAGCTCCAGGTTGGCTTTATGGGTGGTCAGAGGAAGCCAGCACTGAACCAGTCTTCTTCCAGGTAGCAGCTCTTCTTCTAGTTTAGTCCTCTCAAAGAGTTTCAGCACCTCAGTAGGTCCAAGGACAGAGTGGTTTATGGACCTTTCTGAATTGTCCACCCGACTTTCCAGCAACTTGAGCCCTTCTTCAACTTGGTCAGAGGGTAGGTGCATGAATATGATAGCCTAATGGGGAAGCCAGAATACAGGAGAATGTCTCAAAAGGTGACAAAGTATAAATACAAAGAAAGGCACTACAATAGCAAACAAGATAATTAAATGGGAGCTAGGAGACAGTAGAGCACAGGGGAGAAAGAGTATAGTCAGCTGTGGGGGGAACATAAGGGAAATCACCCTTGGTGGGAAGAGAAGGGTGAGTATTCCGATGTGGGAATAGGAGAAAATGTAACATATTGAGTTATGAAGAAAGATCAAACCTTCTAAAGAAGACAAGTGGAGAAATTGCCATTGCAACCAACTAGCGTATAGCTATCATTTATCTATGTGTTCATATATTTTGTCCATTAATAAAATAAGCATATTATACAGAGGTGCAGTTATCCTAAGATGCTCATGACTGTACATATTGTGTAAAATTATGTGTATTTCCCACAATTTACGCTAATAGTGTGAGATAAACTTAAATCATAACAATTACTATAAGCATATCCTATCCTAGCAGGGTATCACGCCTATCACAGTGGGGTTCCCCACAGTCTGGTTAATAGGAAAATCCTATTGTATAAATAAGTGTTGCTCACTGTGATACACAGAATGGTGTTTGCTCAGCCCACCGATTGGTCCACCAAAGGTGCATGTAAGGAAGGGGTTAATCTAGACAAAGGAAAAGATTAGCAAATGAGATTTAAATATTACATGTTAATAGCAATGCAGAGATCTCAGTTACATATACTTGCAAACATATGGTAAGCCACCAGCTCAAGTAATGTGTCTCTGCTTTGCTGGTCCTCTGCTGCATGATAATAGCACTGACTTTGGGCAACACATTTATGTATTTTCTTACATACAGTATGTTGGAAGTTAGAAATTCATTGGGGATTAACCCCCGGGTGTCCCGCAATGGAAGTTCCTGGGGATCCTTCAAATGAGCTAGCTCAATTTATAAATATATAAATGTATGTGCTATTATAAAGTAGCTTAGGATCAACAAAGCAGAGACGCCTTGGTGTGGCTGGTGGCTTACCATATGTTTGCAAATATATGGAACTAATATATCCTTGCATTAATATTATTATGTAGCACGATAATTTAATTTGTTGGTCCTTTGCATTGTGCTGGGGGAATTTATGTTTTTTGTTTTTTTGTCGTTGTTTGCCAGAGGTTTGGTAATTAGCAAGTCGTTGAGTATTAAGGTTTTTGTTTTTTTCAAGCCATGGATGCCTACATGGACCGGATAGCAATAAATTGTAAAACAATGTTTTTTTTATTTTATTTCTAAGAACAATAATTTGAAACAAAAATGGTGCCTTAGGTTTTTTGTTTACTTCATTTGTCCTGACATGATTTTATTTTTATTACATTCTCAGATGTGTCCACCTTTCACATCACCAACAACATCCCCGTGGTGCTGGGTACACCCGCTGCGACACACAATAGACCCTTCACAGTGGCAAACGCAGGATTTGCAAGGGGGGGTTTCCAGAACTGGGCGGAGCCAATCACGGGGGTGGGGACTGAGGTGATCCAGTATATGCTGGGTCTGTAAAACTAGTGTGTCTGTGTGTGTGTGTATGTGTATGTATATATATATATATATATATATATATATCTATACATACATATATCTACACACACATATATATATATATATATATATACATACACACACACATACATATACACGGGTGGTCTTCAGTATGCCGGCGGTCGGGCTCCCGGCGACCAGCATACCGGCGCTGGGAGCCCGACCGCTGGCATACCGACACTTATTCTCCCTCGTGGGGTTCCACGACCCCCCTGGAGGGAGAATAGAATAGGCGCCACCGTGCCCGTAGCGTGGCGAGCGCAGCGAGCCCACAAGGGGCTCATTTGTGCTCGCCACACTGTCGGTAAGCCGGCGGCTGGCCTCCCGGCGCAGGTATGCTGGTCGCCGGGAGATCGTAGTGAACCCATATACACATATACATAGCATATTAAACATGCATACATATATATATATATATATACATGTACACACACATACAGTACACATATATATACACATGTATATATATATGTATATATGTATATCATATGTGTGTGTGTGTGTGTGTGTGTGTGTGTGTGTGTGTTTATATGTATGTATGTATGTATGTATGTGTATATATGTATGCACATGGATATATATGTACTATAATTAAAATAATGTAAACTTTTATTGCACTTGCAAGTGCCACCAGGAAGACAGCAGGCTGCAGAGGACGCTAGACAGTCATTAATAATACTCATGCAGCTTTAAAAAAAAAAAAAAAAAAAAAATTTTTTTTTTTTTTTTTTTTTAGTGGAGGGGGGTTTCTGGGTACTCGGAAACCCCCCCTGGGTGCGCCACTGCCTTCATAGATTTCATCTCCAAGCCCATGGTCTACGTTATCTCTATGCTGCAATGTGGCGTAAGTATACACAGCTGTATGCCTGGCATAAGAGCAGCGGTCCCCTCCTGCACTATGTGGTCAGCGCTGCAGCCCAGGGGCTGCAGTCGCCGCTGCTTATGGGTGGTACAAATGCTACAGCTGGACACATCGAGAGATGCAGCGGAATGACCACTCTTCCTTATGTGCGTTTTTTACCTTCGGATGGCCAGGGTGCAAATGCTTCCAACTCTCTAAAAGTCCCAATGTGTGCTATGCATAAGAACGGTCCAAAGAAGAGTCAAAACTGTGTAGTTAGTAAATAGCGGTAATCTGAAGAAAGGTAAGGGCCGGAAACAGTGAAAATGAAGATAAGGCCCTTGAGATGAGGTCCTACAAGCCAACCTTGCAGTTGATTATGCTGTACTTCTTCAGCAAGGAGGGCGGAGGATTCTCTGTACGGGTCATACTGACTGTTTTCACCTCTGGGTGGTCAGCACGTATGGCGTTAATGCAAAAGTTCTGAATGATGCCCGCTACCCCTTGTCCTCTCATCCAAGGGGCTACCCGAAGACCTTCCACCACCGCAGTAACTCCACCATCCACCAGCAAGAACGACTCAAAGCCCACCTGAGAGGAGAGACTTCAATGAGACATACAGTATATACCCACCATATAACATGTATCATATAACTGCTTGCCCATATAACAAATCCTACTTCAACCAAAGCAAAAAAAAAACAGATGAGTGTGTTGTGTGGGGCACTCGATGACCTTAATTTAAATAATGTATAATACTAATTGATTACACATATATCAACCTAAAACTCTTATATTTAAGCAGTATACTGGCCTTTAAGATATGTCGGGTGACCTCAGTCTACACCCGCCCATCCTGCCCTCTGCTCCATCTGGTTCCGCCCCCTCTCTGCCTTTCCTTGACACCTCAGTCACTCATGGCTCCACCCCACCGCTCCGAGCCTAGCCCCGCTGAACCCCTTCCCCCATGCTCACCTTGGTGACCAGTACTCCTCTCCAAAGTCTGTCCCATCTCTTTGCAGTGGATGCCATCGGGTCATGTGCCCAGGCTTTCACCGCCACACATTGAGGAGTCAGGACAGACCTTCTAAAATAATTATAAAAATACTTACTGTACATGTTTTTGGTATATAATAAAAAGTTGTCAAATAATAAGTTCTACTACTAATAAGTTCAGCAAAATATGATTGGAAGGATAGTGTGTGTAGAAAATAAATATACAACGTTGAAAAAAAACTCACCACCGTCACGTGACACATACGTCTTCTCCTGTATATTGGAGTAAGCGCAATAATTGGATGGAGCCTAACTGCTGTTACTCTGTATGTTTCTTAAAATATATTGTCAAAGTCAGAAAAATATCTCTATGCACACTACCATATTTACACCTCACACAGGTCCGTGCTGCGCATGCGTACGCTCTCCCGTACGTGCGCATACTCACAGTCGCGGGCACCCGCAGGCGCATGGTATGCGTATTTACGGTAGAGTTTATGCGATCGTAGCGTGCGACTCAATCATTACATATTTTCACTATATAATGTATTTTGTAGATCATGGTCCCTTTGATAGATTCTGCAAGTTTGGTTAATATAGAATGTTCATGAACAGAGAAATCCCTCTTTGTTTGATACGAAGGGTCAGACAGGAGTAATACAGTGGTGTTTAGTATCCATCGGAAGAATATTTAATTAGAAATATTCCGGTGTTGGTTTGAAGCAGATCAATCGCTCGTGCAAATAGTTATGGACATAAGAAGTTTATGAACATTTACTTTATTTGCACTTTATTACCCATGCGGCGGGAAACCCAGTTTCCCTCCCACCTGAGCTGTTGGAAATAGTCACAGCCCACCTGTATGAATCAACCTATGACCTTTTGTTATAATGCGAAGCCGAATTCCTGTGTCCAATGAACAATAAGATTGTAGGGACCATTGAATTGTATTGTGTGTGGGGCATAAATAGGCAGGCCGACCGTATCCAGTTCACTCTCTTCAACGGTTCTCATTACTGATAATCGGGAGCTGGATATCGAGGCGCATGCGATCGTTTCCCCTTGTGCGTAAGTTTTCTCCGCAGTCATATTGTCTTGATGTTATTATGAGCCATCTCTCTCTCCTCTCTTTTTCCCTTATTTTCCCTTGATTGTATTGTATTGTATTGTATGGTATTTCCTGTGTAATTATCTGGTTAGTTAGTCTATGTTATATTGTAGTGTATGCTTTGTACTGTGATTTTTTTTCTGATCAGAAAACTATAAGAATGATAGTGGGTTGAAAACGGTATGAGTGTATTGAATCCCGCTTTGTGGACTTTGTGATCTATGTGATAAAACGGTATTGAATCCCGCTTTGTGGACTTTGTGATCTGTGTGATCTATGAGCACGGCCTGAAGTGAAAACGTGCAACAGAGTGTGATAAAGTTTTCGCTGTGTTACGCTCTGGCTGTTTTGGAGCACAGTAGGGAGACTCCAATGATCCTACCATTTATGGGCAACAAGTGTCTATAAGTGGTACGATTGGACCGCACGGTTGTATGTGTGACCAATAACGCAACGTGATATGAGGTCGTATATCTTGCCCTCATACGTGTTGTAGGGAGCACATGCAAGCGTGATTTGTGTAAAGAAAAAGGAAGGGAATTTTCTCAGGAAAATCTCTAAAGATAGGGCCTGCAACGGCTACACGTGTCTGCTAGAAGGCGGACCGGAGATACCCAGAGCAGAAGAAGTTCAGTGGAAGAGCTTTAAGGATTTCCAACGAAGTTCTGTGTTTGGTGCATTTTAGGAAGTTTTTCTGTGTTAGAAAGGTCCACAATGGCAGCCAAGTGCACAATACAGAGACGGTCGGAGGTCAGGATTCAGACTCCAGAGGCTTGCAGACCCCGAGGGTCTGCTCGGTTAGTAATGTGGGGGAAATATGGTCCCCACACTGAGACCTTTTGTGATGAATGGACACGAATGACTGCGGGGGATAAGGCACCATTTCCCGGGATAGGTAGTTTTGACTCAGAGGTGTTGCATAATTTAAGGCTGAGGATCGGTCTCATAAAATCCTGGAAACAACGAGTTAAAAATGATGATTGTTTGCAGATATGGCTACAGGAAAGTGACATGCAGAGAAATGTAACTTACTTACCTAACTTTCATCTTGAGAGGAGAGACATGGCAATGGAGGGGATTATAGTTGCGGAGAAAAGCACAAGGGTGAACAATAAAAACGCTCTTAGCAACTGTAGTATAGATGATAAGAATAAGTGTAATAAATGTAACAATGATAATTGTAATACTGTTGAATGTACAACTATTAACCCATGCAAGTCGCACCCCATGTTAAACTTTCCTCAGGAACACCAACAAGAAAGTGAACCCAGAACGATGTCGGCACCTCTTCCAGAAGCCATCACACAAGACATCCAGGTGGACGCGACCCAATCGGTAAAGACTGTAAACAAACCCCCTAATGGAGGGTCAGGTGAGGTCGTGTCCACAGGTACGTATGGTATTATACATTACGCACAAACAAATGTACCTCATATTGTAGAATCAATTCAGAATGACGTTACTGGACTTAATCCTGTCAGGGTAATTGCAGTACCAAATGGGAAAACTGACTCTTCAGGAGTCACCCCCGTCAGGAACATCGCCATGTACTGCCCCTTTTCCCGAACAGAATTAAGAACAATTCTGTCTGAATTTCCTGATCCCAGGAAAGACTTAGTTGCTTGTCAAAGATACATTAGAGTGCTAGGACATACTGCAGAGCCAAATAACAAAGATTGGAGGACAGTTTTGAGGGCATGTTTACCCCCCGATGTTGATTCATTGAAATTTATCGCTGATTGTAAGCTAGATGAGGAAGTGCCACTAACAAACGAGTATAACCAAGATAATGTAAAAAGAATCAATCTACAGTTGAAAGATTATTTTCCCACAGTAGTAAAATGGAATAAAATCTTTACAATAAAACAAAAAGAAGGTGAATCCGCATCAGAGTATTTTCACCGGGCTCTGCAGGATATGGCTAGGTACACGGGTATAGATGACATTGACACTAACGTACACCACAGAGAGGTAGCTGTGTCTGTATTAATGGACAGCTTAAAAGACACACTAAAAATCAGGGTACAAACCTCCATACCTCACTGGAGAGGCATCTCGGTGGCTGCATTAAGAGAGTCCGCTATCGAGCATGACCGCAATATCCAAAGAACCAGGGAAGCGCAGGGAGAACGGTTGATGGCGATGAGCATCCGAGCGTTTGAGGAGGCATCAAATCAACCAAGACCTCAGGTCATTGACACTTGGAGGAAACCAAGGATTTGTTATAATTGTAGCAGAGAAGGGCATTATGCCAGCAACTGTAATAACCCACATAAAGTCAGACCCCCTAGACCAAGAAATGAGCAAAGTTATAACACACAAAATTATAATCAGGGATCATATAGGAAAAATTTTGGCCCACACCCATAATGTGCAGTCAGGAAAGGTGATCATTAGGACTGATGGTAAGCCTGAGGTAACGGTTAATAAATTGGGAGGTCATTCACTAAAGACACAGGAATGACCGGGTGAAAAGTTGTAAATGTATCTGTGAAATGTTTCTTTTTCTATCCCCATCTCTGACGATTATTGGTAAGAATTCAAACATTGCATATCCGCTTGGTCCTTGCAGAAGTCTACCAAACCCCAGCATGACCTATCCGCCACAATGTATTCTGGCCAGATACAGACAGTGGAGTAATGCAGGTGCTGGTGGGGAGGGACTGCTCAAGGAAACCATTTGACACGTAGATATGACATCCTGATAATCTGACAATGTTTTCTTAATGCTGACAATGTTTTAAAAATGCTTTGTTTCTCTTTTCCTATTGATGGTTATTGTCGAGTTATGTAAAATATATATGCATATGAATTGTTCTCTATCTCTTTTTTTTTTTTTTTTTCGTTTTCTCTCTCTTCTCACTCATGTTTTCATGGTTTAAAGATGGTATGTCACCCCTCAGTTGGACCAATGGTAATGCCAGATTTTTGCTCCTTACAGAAAGATCGCTGGTTAGGAAGGAATATTGCATCACCAGAATGTTCGTTTGGAAGACTGAGAGATAGCACCTTTGAGATGACAGCAGAACAAGAAGAACTACAAGACTAGAGAACTTATTATCGTAACAAGTTCTCTCCCCCACAAACTGTTTTCTTATACCCCCTTTACAAATTTCTTCTTTTCTCCTCCTGTAAGATGGACTTGCCCCAAGAGACTGTGATCTGGATTTTCCTGTTGACCATGATGTTGACCAGAGCAGTCTGTTCCGGGGAGAGTATCAGTGAGGTCGTGAAAGGATCCAGAAAGGTCCTGATGATAAAGATGGAGGTGTAAATTTCCAATAGCAACCCAATCACCAAGCAAAGGCGAGTACCGGAAACGATCTAGCAGCCATGTTATTTGTAAACATTTTTCTTTTAAGGATTATTAGCTGAAGAAAACTGTATCTGTAGGCTCTGTGATAATGTCATTGAGGATGGGTGTATTAAGAAATGCCAATCCAGTTTTAATATCCATATGGACCGGCATCCATTGAGTAACTATCACTCCTTAGTGGGTAGTGTGTTAAACAAAACAGATTGTTAGGTATGCTCTCAAGTACCTCAAGGTCATAGCAAATCAGGGCTAGTACCATTTCCTTTAACGTTAGGGGAGGTACTTGAGTTAAGTGGTGGGAGACCGGTGGACAGGAGGTTTAATATCTCCAGCCCTCCTAGTTTGAAGCTCCACCAATACCACGTGGATAGGTCCCTATTATGTTTTAACATCTCCAATCCCCGAAAGCCGGGAAATTGGGAAGTGTCATGGAGTAACCACACCATGACCTTTTCGCATAGAGCAGATAGAATGCCTACAGATACAGAGCTTGTACGCCACATAGCCAGTAGAGGAAAATCTTTCCGGTATAGGTACACCTTAGGAAATAGAATTACTAGAGTTGGAGAAGTATCACCAGGATACTGTGCACATATCGTACAACCTGATACGTGTACTAAGCAGATGGAAGAATTAGGGTCAGGAGATTTCACATGGAAGGTGTGTAATATGGTTATGTCCTACTCCGTCCCATATGTTCTCCCCGATGATGCATATTTCATATGCGGGAGAAAGGCGTACAAGTGGCTTGCCCCAAACTCTGAAGGATTGTGTTATATTGGAAAAGTACTGCCTGAAGTAATGACTGTATCACATGACAAAATGAAAGACATACACCGTGGTGCCCAAGCTCCTTATACTCACACCCATTACGAGCACGTTGTTAAAAGGCACCTGATAGAGAAGACAGAGCATCCGGCCTCTGATCTGATAAGTGAATCCACCGGGATTCAATTCTTAATCGCGTTAGATTTCACCCGCACCGCTAGAGGAGTGCTGAATTATAAATACATATCGGCGCTCGCAAATTTGTTAGACAATATCACTGAAATGTATGATGACACGTTTAGGTATACTGGAAGAGAACTTCAGGCTTACAAAACAGAACTGGTACAGCATAGAATGGTTCTCAATTACCTCACAGCAGTGACAGGCGGATATTGTGTCACACTGGCAACACAATACGGCGTGAAATGTTGCACATATATTACGAATAGCACCGAGGATCCGGTCGAGGTCATAGACCAAAAGATGGACGATATTCTCCAGTTGAAGTGGGAATTTCGCAGGAGACACAATCTCACTCTTGCTGCTGTAGGTAGTGAGCTGACTGGTTGGGTGTCATGGTTGAACCCGCGAAATTGGTTTTCTGGTTTAGGAGACTGGGCTCAAGGAGTCATAATGGATGGTGGGAAGTTTCTCCTATGTATCTTAGGTGTTGTCATATCGATTGGATTGATATTTAGATGCGGTCAGGCTTTAATGAAGTGCAATCATCGTACTAGGGTAATGAGTTTAAGGAGTGAGGAAACTGTAATTAACCTGGACTTGATTTATGACCCAAATGTAGAAACAATGATGTGATGAAAATGCGATTTCTACGGTCCGTTTCTTTCACCTGTTTTTCAGTTTTCTCCAAGGTAACAAGACCCACTTGGACGAGGAATTTGATGAGCCGATATACAGACAACAGAGGGATTAAAGAAGAAGTTTGACAACCTGATACACAGATTTTTGATGAACTATGCCATGGATCCCCAGTTTCCCTAGAAATTTTAAAATTACGCTAGCCCAACACTTTTGTAAATCTATGGACATTGACAGCTTTTGCTCGCATCTTATGGGCAAAAGCACAAAGAAGACTGCATTCAACAGACACCAAACAAGACCTCAATCGACGACTGTACATTTACCTGACATAGAATACCATCGCATTTACCGTAATTATGTCTTTTCTTCATTTCTACAACCCTCAGGTAATGACACACATAAGCGATAGGGAATACAGGCACAGATATCAGCAATCACATATCTCCCCCATTCATGTATCATCAACTAAAATGTGCTCCCCCATTTTGTTACAACCAAAGCCAAAAAGAGCTCGGTAAAGTTTGACAGCCCATCCACAGACCCGTACCACGGGATAAGAAGGAATTCACATGTATACTTCGCAATACCTCGAAGCTTGATTTAAAACACGTACGGCACGATGATACATGACCCCCAAGCACGGATTCATACACACATGCTTCTGCTATCTCACTAGGTCATACCCTTTTCCTACCATCTCCTCTCCTCCCTTACCCAACCATGTAAATGTATTAACCCCTAACATATATTTTTCTCCTTTTGAAATGTTTTCAGGAAGTGGCAGTTATTGTTGACTGCCAAAGGGTGGACTGTCAAAGTCAGAAAAATATCTCTATGCACACTACCATATTTACACCTCACACAGGTCCGTGCTGCGCATGCGTACTCTCTCCCGTACGTGCGCATACTCACAGTCGCGGGCACCCGCAGGCGCATGGTATGCGTATTTACGGTAGAGTTTATGCGATCGTAGCGTGCGACTCAATCATTACATATTTTCACTATATAATGTATTTTGTAGATCATGGTCCCTTTGATAGATTCTGCAAGTTTGGTTAATATAGAATGTTCATGAACAGAGAAATCCCTCTTTGTTTGATACGAAGGGTCAGACAGGAGTAATACAGTGGTGTTTAGTATCCATCGGAAGAATATTTAATTAGAAATATTCCGGTGTTGGTTTGAAGCAGATCAATCGCTCGTGCGAATAGTTATGGACATAAGAAGTTTATGAACATTTACTTTATTTGCACTTTATTACCCATGCGGCGGGAAACCCAGTTTCCCTCCCACCTGAGCTGTTGGAAATAGTCACAGCCCACCTGTATGAATCAACCTATGACCTTTTGTTATAATGCGAAGCCGAATTCCTGTGTCCAATGAACAATAAGATTGTAGGGACCATTGAATTGTATTGTGTGTGGGGCATAAATAGGCAGGCCGACCGTATCCAGTTCACTCTCTTCAACGGTTCTCATTGCTGATAATCGGGAGCTGGATATCGAGGCGCATGCGATCGTTTCCCCTTGTGCGTAAGTTTTCTCCGCAGTCATATTGTCTTGATGTTATTATGAGCCATCTCTCTCTCCTCTCTTTTTCCCTTATTTTCCCTTGATTGTATTGTATTGTATTGTATGGTATTTCCTGTGTAATTATCTGGTTAGTTAGTCTATGTTATATTGTAGTGTATGCTTTGTACTGTGATTCTTTTGCAAGTATAATAGTCATAATACATATAATAGGTTTTGGACCCTAAGCCCAGGTATCTGTGTATTTCTTATAGTGTTAAGTATTCCCTGAGCGTCGGTGACGCCCAAGCAGCTTTGTAGTTAATCAGGTTACACCAGGTTGCATTTACACTCTATCACCACACTAAGGTTTACTGTATATTTCGTTGTTAATGGTATAGATATAAAGGTTTAACGTCGTAAGCGTCTGCACCGCTGGAGACCTCCTCGTGGTCCCAAGCGTCCGCTACGCTATAGCGAATCATTACGTTAGTCGGCAGCCAATAGCGTGCCTGCCTGTGATCTCTGGGCCGTAAGCTAACGTGACGCTTGAGCGTCTCGACTACGGTTGAGCGATCGTTACGCAACTGGCGTACCCTTACGGTACTTCTTACGTAGATAGCGTACAGTGTTCTTAGACCTCTTAAAGTGTTTTATATACGATAAATATTTAGCTTTATCAATATCCCAGGTCAGCCTGTGGGTAAGATCTGTGCAAAATATGCCCAGTGTTGTTTAAATAGTACTAATACCAGGGTTATATAAACTACGGGCTTTGTTATCCTTACAACATACAGTAAAAGAACTGGGGCTGCTTTGCATGCACATGACAAGGGGGGCCACGGCTACGAGACAGGGGCGCTTGGCCTCGCGCCATGCCCCTTTCTATCTGTGAGCCAGCCATGAACCGGCAGGGTGGCGGACAAATAGAGAGCCAGAAGCATTGGCGTTTCTATAATGGGTGCGGTGCACACGGGCCTCTGGGTCAAGGGGGGGCCCATTGCACCTATTTTAACACTTACCTTTCCGGAGTCCAGCGCCGGGACCTGCATCGCGGCGGAAATCGCCACCAAAATGGCCACCGTGCATGCGCGGTAGCCAAATTGGTCTCCGGATCATGGCGAGCGCCATGTTTCCAGGGACCTGCGCATGCGCAGTAGACTCCGGCACAATGCCGGAGTCTACAGCACCGTGCAGAGGAGGGGGCCCGCCCGGAGGTGCACACGTGCCCCCTCCTCTGTAGAAACGCCCCTGGCCAGAAGGCTGAGATGGATGTGGCCAGCCCAGCTCTCTATGTGGCTGGACCGGGCCAACAGGCCATTGGACCTTCTGTCATTTGCCAGAAGTGACAGACGGCCAGTCCAGCACTGGGATACAGTAATATATGGTAATATAATCTGCAAAAAGATGTTGATGGGTAATATAATTCCTCCAGGTTACACTTGTTGTTATAATGCAGAGAGATACTGTATGCCATTCAACAATATTATATTGTTAACTGAAATGTATCTGCCCGTGCGCTATTATATACAGACACATACAATATCTAGCAGGAGACATTTAGAATGTTAGGAGTGACATAATGGTCGCAGCATTTGGCATTCAGTGTGGATCATTATCCTGAGGTAGCTCCGATCCTGTCACTCTCTCACACACCCTAAGTATTGGCTTATTCTAACTTCTCAGGTCTAACCCCACATTGTAGGCCTGTCCCTATCTATTGACTCATTGCACATACATACTGTACATACATACATACATACATACATACATACATTCATGATGCATAAAGGTGAAAGTGATCAGCGAAAAAGCCGACACGCGTTTCACTTCACTACTTTCTCAAATAGTCACTACAAACCCCAAATGTCATTCTGTCTTCTCCACATGGCTGTACTTACTGGCATTAACCATCCACTTCTACTTTATTATTAAATTACTGATTAGCCATTTTTAGCCTGGGTTGTTCTAGGAATTCATGTGATGAGGAGGTTATGTGCCCTTGATGTTTAGTCTTTAGGAGATAAAGTAGAGGATAAGTCAGAACAGAAATGGAGGGCTGAGAGCCATTGGTGACCAGGGACTCATGCTGCCCACCACTGGATTAATCACCTCTATGAGAATTAATTAATGCCCTATGTACACAGCTCCTAATAATGGATCTCTGCATGGAGTGGAAGAAGAAACATAGAAACATAGAATGTGACGGCAGATAAGAACCACTTGGCCCATCTAGTCTGCCCCTTTTTTTTATCCTTTAGGTAATCTCAACCCTTTTTGAACGTTAATTCTTTGTAAGGATATTCATATGCCTATTCGAAGCATGTTTAAATTGCTCTACCGTCTTAGGGGGTAATGCAGAGTTGATCGCAGAAGCAAATTTTTTAGCAGTTGGGCAAAAACCATGTGCACTGCAGGTGTGGCGGATGTAACATGTGCAGAGAGAGTTAGATTTGGGTGGGTTATTTTATTTCTGTGCAGGGTAAAACTGGCTGCTTTATTTTTACACTGCAATTTAGATTTCAGTTTGACTGCACCCCACCCAAATCTAACTCTCTGCACACGTTATATCTGCCCCCACCCCCTGCAGTGCGCATGGGGGGTCATTCCGAGTTGTTCGCTCGTTGCCGATTTTCGCTACAGAGCGATTAAGGCAAAAATGAGCATGCGCTAAGTATTTTTGCACAAAACTTAGTAGATTTACTCACGCCCGAACGAAGATTTTTCATCGTTGAAGTGATCGTAGTGTGATTGACAGGAAGTGGGTGTTTCTGGGCGGAAACTGGCTGTTTTCTGGGAGTGTGCGGAAAAACGCAGGCGTGCCAGGATAAAACGCGGGAGTGTCTGGAGAAACGGGGGAGTGGTTGGCCGGACGCTGGGCGTGTGTGTGACATCAAACCAGGAACGAAACAGCCTGAACTGATCGCTATTTGTGAGTAGGTCCGGAGCTACTCAGAAACTGCAAAGAAATTTCTATTCGCTATTTTGCGAATCTTTCGTTCGCTATTCTGCTAAGCTAAGATTCACTTCCAGAGGGCGGCAGCCTAGCGTGTGCAATGCTGCTAAAAGCAGCTAACGAGCGAACAACTCTGAATGAGGGCCATGGTTCTGCCCAACTGCCAACAAATTTGCTGCTGCGATCAACTCTGAATTACCCCCTTAGCCTCTACCACCTCTGATGGGAGGCTATTTCACTTATGCACTACCCTTTCTGTCAAGTAATTTTTCCTTAAATTTCCCCTGAACCTGCCTCCCTCCAGTCTCAGTGCATGTCCTCGTGTCCTATTGCTTCTCTTCCTTTGAAGAATGTTTCCCTCCTGAACTTTGTTAAGACCCTTGGTATATTTGAAAGTTTCTATCATGTCCCCCCTTTCCCTTCTCTCCTCCAAACTATACATGTTAAGATCTTTTAGCCTTTCTGGGTATGTTTTGTGATGTAGGCCATGCACCATTTTAGTTGCCCTTCTTTGTACACTATCTAATGTATTTATGTCCTTCTGGCGATATAGGCCATCATTCCGAGTTGTTCGCTCGCTAGCTGCTTTTAGCAGCATTGCACACGCTAGGCCGCCGCCCTCTGGGAGTGTATCTTAGCTTAGCAGAATAGCGAACGAAAGATTAGAAGTTCTGCTATTAAATATTTCCCTGCAATTTCTGAGTAGCTCCAGACCTACTCCTAGCTTGCGATCACTGCAGACAGTTTAGTTCCTGTTTTGACGTCACATACACGCCCTGCGTTCGGCCAGCCACTCCCCCGTTTCCCCAGGCACGCCTGCGTTTTCACCTGACACGCCTGCGTTTTTTAGCACACTCCCGGAAAACGGACAGTTACCACCCAGAAACACCCACTTCCTGTCAATCACTCAACGATCAGCAGAGCGACTGAAAAGCATCGCTCGGCCCTGTGTAAAATTGCATAGTTTTGTGTGAAAATACTTAGCGTGTGCGCCCTGCGGCCCATACGCATGCGCAGAATCGCCCATTTTTAGCCTGATCGCTATTCTGCTAAAAACGGCAGCGAGCGATCAACTCGGAATGACCACCATGGTCTCCAGAACTGGACACAGTATTCCACATGGGGCCGTACCAATGACCTATACAGTGGCATTATCACTTCTATTTTCCTGCTACTGATTCCTCTCCCTATGCAACCAAGCATCTGACTTGCCTTCCTCATTGCTTTGTTGCATTGCTTTCCTGCCTTTAAGTCACTTAAAATAGTGACTCCTAAATCCCTTTCCTCCTCAGTAGTTCCCATTATAGTACCCTTAATACTATATTTAGCCTTTAGGTTTTTGAGACCCAAGTGAATGATTTTGCATTTTTTAGCATTAAACTGTAGTTGCCACGTTCTTGACCATTTCTCAAGCCTACCTAGGTCATCAATCATTTGTTTTACCCCTCCCGGTGTGTCTACCCTGTTGCATATCTTTGTATCATCTGCAAAAAGGCATACTTTCCCTTCAATACCATTTGCAATGTCACCAACAAAGATATTAAATAGAACTGGACCAAGTACAGATCCCTGGGGTACTTCACTGGTAACATGTCTCTACATAGATTGCACTCCATTTACTACAACTGTCTGTTTCCTATCCTGCAACCAGGTTCTTATCCATGTAACTGTTTTATAATCCACCCCCAGGCTTTCAAGTTTATTTAGCAGTCTGCGATGTGGGGCAGTGTCAAATGCCTTACTAAAGTCTAGATATGCTACATCTACAGCTGCCCCTTGATCTATTATTTTTTGTCACAGAGTCAAAAACGTCAATAAGATTTGTTTGGCATGATCTCCCACCAGTAAATCCATGCTGTTTTAAATCCTGTAAGTTGTTTGATTTAAGATATTCCACAACTCTTTCTTTTAATAGTTTTTCCATTACTTTCCCTGCCAGTGGCGTAAGTTCGTCCCAGATGCCCGGAGGCAAGATAAATATTGGTCCCCCCACCCCTATATTTAAACAAATATAAATATATATATATATATATATATATATATAAGGCTCTTCTCTCCCCAATTACCAGAGGCAGAGCGCAAATACAGTAGTGAGTGGAATCCGAGGCGAGCGCGGTCCCGCCTCTTCTAATCACACCACCTCCTCGCAGGGGCAAACGCAGGATTTTTATGTGTGTGATTATGTATGCAGTATATATACAGTACACACACACACACACACACACACACACACACACACCCCACACATGCATATGTCCCCCACATACATATGCACCACAGAAAATATAGGCTGCTGCAATCATTATAGCCCCCCCACCCCCAGCAAACATTGGCCTGTGCAGTCATCTATTGTAGACCCCACCGCTCCATATACATACTTACCTACCCATACTCCCCCTTCCCCTAGCAAATAACAGCACCTCTGCATGTGCCATACACAGTGTGGGCGCCGTCTTACCTGTGGTGCGGGAGCAGCGGTTCCCGTCACAGAGTTCCCCGGTCCCGACAGGGAGACGCTATTTCCGCCATTGCGGTTCTCGGTGCAGGAGAGTGAACGCAGCCACGTGTCCCGGGCAGTGAGGGGGGGACGCGGTGCAGCTGCGCACCTGGGAGCCACACTCTGCCAGGCGGCGGCTTCCCGGCACTGAGGTCCTGTCACTGCGCGCTGCCGCTTCGGCTTCCCCTGCAGTAGATTAACGGATCGGCGAGCGGGCGGAGGGGAGTGTTTCTAGGTACTAAAAACACCCCCTCCCTGCTTGCGCGTATGCCGCCTCACACGTGAGTGTGTCTCCCGCAGCAGCACCTCCTCTTGTAGGTGTTCTACAATCACTGCAGTGCAGCCACACTCACTGGGTGGAGGGGCTTACAGGCACGGAACTGGAGACAAAGGAGGTGAGGTGCCCCCTTGAGGCCATGAGCCCGGCGGCAGCCGACTCCGTTGCCTCCCGGAGTTCCGCCACTGTTCCCTGCTACTGATGTAAGACTTATCGGTCTGTAGATACTTGCTTCTTCCTTGCTTCCACTTTTGTGCAGTGGAACTACATTTGCTCTTTTCCAGTCTTCTGGAATGGCACCTGCATTTAGTGACTGGTTAAATAATTCTGTTAAAGGTGTCACTGATTTATCCACTTTTAGTTTTGAAAGTTCTGTTAGGACCTTCTCCTCTGTAAATGTACTTTCATCTACCTTATTTTTATGAATGTCCTAGCAACTTAACTGTGGCCCCTTCCCTTCTCCTTCTGTAGTAAATACTGAGCAAAAATAATTATTTAGGTGATCTGCTATTGCCTTGTCTCCCTCCACCAAATGCTCACTCTCTGTCTTAAGTCTTATTATTCCTCCATTTTACTTTCCTCCATTTAAAAGAAGGGGATGAGGGTAACAGTCAGGACCCACCTGAGGCCATACTCACCACTTTGTCATCACATTTGGCCAGATACATCCTCCGACGAGGGTCCTTCAGCCATGCATGGTATCTATAAGGCAGATAGTCAGTTCCTTTGTATATTCCGCCAGAGATGGACATCACCTCTTCATAGTCTTCAGCGGTGGCTGGCAGGACATTTATTTCTGAAGCCATGCTATAGGTATATGCGTCCGATGAGTTGCAACTGAAAGGGTAATAAAAAAAAATGACATACTGTACTTGTGCAAAGTTCATAGAATGTGTCACGCCCTGTGCCCAATAAAACACTCACAACATATTATAGCCAATGTCAATTATTTACTAATAATGCACATACGGGCAGAGTAACAGCTAACAGTCAGCAATTAGCTTTCATTAATCTAGTGAAATTAGGTTTACCATCATTTCAGTGGCTCAAACCGGGACACTTTTAAGGTTTTGAAAGAAAGTACTTACCTGAAATATAAAGTAGGCATATTATCTTAATGTACCAATTTCTCAATTAAGGACCACAGAATGTAAATCATCGGTGTGTCGAGGATGCAGTCAACCTGGGCCTGTACTACATTCTACAGCACCTAGACATTCCCGGTACCTACGCGAGGGTCCTGTTTGTCGATTTCAGCTCGGCCTTCAATACAATCGTCCCCAGCATCCTCCACCCCAAATTACTTCGCCTAGGGGTCCCAGAAGCTACCTGTTCCTGGATAATAGACTTCCTGACAGATAGGACACAGGTGGTGAAAGCGGGGGAATTCACCTCTCAAGCGCGGTCCATCAGTACAGGGGCCCCTCAGGGCTGTGTCCTCTCACCCCTGCTCTTCTCCCTGTACACAAATGACTGTACCTCAGAGGCGCAATCAGTAAGGATCATCAAATTTGCCGATGACACCACCGTCATCGGCCTCATCAAGGATGGGGACGAATCGGCCTATAGACGGGAAGTAGACCGGCTGGCCCAGTGGTGCATCCACAACAACCTTGACCTCAACCCCCTCAAAACTGTCGAGATGATAGTGGACTTCAGGAAGAAGTCATCTAGTGCACCTCCGCTAACGATTGCTGACAGTGTGGTATCGCTAGTGGACTCCTTCAAGTTTCTAGGGACCACAATCTCCAGGGACCTTAAATGGGGGTCCAACACTGACGCCACTGTTGGGAAAGTGCAGCAGAGGTTGTTCTTCCTCAGGCAACTAAGGAAGTTCAACATCCCACAGAAGCTCCTGCTCCTCTTCTACTCCGCGATTGTGGAGTCGGTACTGTGCTCCTCGATACTCGTATGGTACAGCTCCGCCAGCGCGAGGGACATATGCAGGCTCCAAAAGGTGGTCAGAACCGCAGAGAAGATCATCGGGGCCGACCTTCCCTCAGTCCAGGACCTGTACTTGTCCAGAGCTAAAAAGCGGGCAATGAAGATAGTAAAAGACCAGCTACACCCCGGCCACAGCATGTTTAACTTGCTTCCTTCAGGCAGGCGTTACAGGGCTGTCCCCGCCAGATCCACCAGAAGCCTCAAAAGTTTCTTTCCCCAAGCTGTCCGCCTGCTGAACTCCTGAACATTGACTGACATGTAACTCACTTGTGTCCCTACGGTATACCTATCTGTGTAACTTTACTTGCCCTCCCCCCCCTCCCCCCCCCCCCCACACACACACACACACACACACACACCTGCTTACCTGTTACCTACTTGGCTGTTGTATAGCAAACCGAAGACAAATTCCTAGTATACGTAAGTATACCTGGCCAATAAAGCTGATTCTGATTCTGATTCTGATTCTGATTAAATCACTCTTTGGGGAACCATTCATATTCTTCACGGAATGGGTTTGTTGACACGTATTAGGTTGACCACTATTGGTCGACAGGCAGTAAGTAGGTCGACACCTGGAAAAGGTCGACATGGTCGGCAGGTCGACTTGGAAAAGATCGACGTGAGGGTTTTTTTGGGTAATTTTCTTCGTAAAGTGACCGGGAACCCCAATTAGTGCATCATGTCCCCGCGCATGGCTCGCTTCGCTCGCCATGCTTCGGGCAAGGTGCCTCACTCCGCTACCGCTGCACTCGGCACAGGTTACTATTCCCAATCGTAGTCCACGTGAATCGAAAAGTCTGTAAAAA
This sequence comes from Pseudophryne corroboree, assembly GCF_028390025.1. NCBI lineage: Eukaryota > Metazoa > Chordata > Amphibia > Anura > Myobatrachidae > Pseudophryne > Pseudophryne corroboree. The sequence continues at coordinate 43,988,762 of NC_086449.1, read as the reverse complement.
TTCAAAAAATGAAAAGAAAAAAAGTGAAAAACTCATGTCGACCTTTTCATGTGTCGCCTTTTGCCATGTCAACCTAATGCTCATGTTAGCCTTTTCCAGGTGTCAACCTAATGCATGTCGACCAATAGTGATCAACCTATTCAGTGTCGACCTAAGTGAGGTCGACATAAGGACCGTATTCCATTCTTCAGTAGCGTGAACCTTCCTTAGTAGTGGATTATACGTTTTTATTTTGTCATAAAACTCACTGCAGCTTAAATCAATGTTTATTTTGCAGTATATCAGCCCTTTCCAGGGCCGAGAAAAGGATCTTCATCACCCGGGGCAAGGCAGTCATTTGGCACCCCCCAAGAAACAAAAAAATAAATACAAATATATATATAGATAGATAGATAGATTATAAAAAAACATAAACATAAAAAAAAATAAAAAAATAAAAAATTATAAAAAATAAAACTAACATAAAAAAATTACAATTGCACCACGCAGTAGTGCAAACTTATTCTAATTACACTGCACCATAGTACCCCTCATTATGCCGACTCACAGAGGAAAGAGGGAGAGAGAGGAGAGAGAAATATGGGAGAGAGAGAGAGGGGTGTGGGAGAGGGGGTAATCACACATAAGAACATACAGTGCCCCTTCCCTGAGTCACACTCACCATTTAGACAGGCTCAGGCTGTTGTTGGATAGTGAGGTCTCCACTCTCCTCCCCTCCTCTCTCCCATGCTGGCTCGGCTGGTGGCTGGTCTGGCTGGCCTGGCACTGACAGTGCAGTGCCTTGTAGCCCCAGACTCTTGTCAAAGTCAGAAAAATATCACGCTGCACATTGCCATATATGCACCTCATGCGTGTGCCCGCTGCACGTGCATGAGCCCTCCCGTGCGTGCGTATACTCGCGGTCGCGTGCACTCGCAGGCGCGCGGTATGCGCATTTACGGTAGAGTTTGTGTTCGTCTAGCGGGCGACTCAATCGTAACATATTTTAGTCATATAATGTATTTTGTAGATTATGGTCCCTTTGATAGAATCTGAAAGTTTAGTTAATATAGCATGTATCTATAAGGCAGATAGTCAGTTCCTTTGTATATTCCGCCAGAGATGGACATCACCTCTTCATAGTCTTCAGCGGTGGCTGGCAGGACATTTATTTCTGAAGCCATGCTATAGGTATATGCGTCCGATGAGTTGCAACTGAAAGGGTAATAAAAAAAAATGACATACTGTACTTGTGCAAAGTTCATAGAATGTGTCACGCCCTGTGCCCAATAAAACACTCACAACATATTATAGCCAATGTCAATTATTTACTAATAATGCACATACGGGCAGAGTAACAGCTAACAGTCAGCAATTAGCTTTCATTAATCTAGTGAAATTAGGTTTACCATCATTTCAGTGGCTCAAACCGGGACACTTTTAAGGTTTTGAAAGAAAGTACTTACCTGAAATATAAAGTAGGCATATTATCTTAATGTACCAATTTCTCAATTAAGGACCACAGAATGTAAATCATCGGTGTGTCGAGGATGCAGTCAACCTGGGCCTGTACTACATTCTACAGCACCTAGACATTCCCGGTACCTACGCGAGGGTCCTGTTTGTCGATTTCAGCTCGGCCTTCAATACAATCGTCCCCAGCATCCTCCACCCCAAATTACTTCGCCTAGGGGTCCCAGAAGCTACCTGTTCCTGGATAATAGACTTCCTGACAGATAGGACACAGGTGGTGAAAGCGGGGGAATTCACCTCTCAAGCGCGGTCCATCAGTACAGGGGCCCCTCAGGGCTGTGTCCTCTCACCCCTGCTCTTCTCCCTGTACACAAATGACTGTACCTCAGAGGCGCAATCAGTAAGGATCATCAAATTTGCCGATGACACCACCGTCATCGGCCTCATCAAGGATGGGGACGAATCGGCCTATAGACGGGAAGTAGACCGGCTGGCCCAGTGGTGCATCCACAACAACCTTGACCTCAACCCCCTCAAAACTGTCGAGATGATAGTGGACTTCAGGAAGAAGTCATCTAGTGCACCTCCGCTAACGATTGCTGACAGTGTGGTATCGCTAGTGGACTCCTTCAAGTTTCTAGGGACCACAATCTCCAGGGACCTTAAATGGGGGTCCAACACTGACGCCACTGTTGGGAAAGTGCAGCAGAGGTTGTTCTTCCTCAGGCAACTAAGGAAGTTCAACATCCCACAGAAGCTCCTGCTCCTCTTCTACTCCGCGATTGTGGAGTCGGTACTGTGCTCCTCGATACTCGTATGGTACAGCTCCGCCAGCGCGAGGGACATATGCAGGCTCCAAAAGGTGGTCAGAACCGCAGAGAAGATCATCGGGGCCGACCTTCCCTCAGTCCAGGACCTGTACTTGTCCAGAGCTAAAAAGCGGGCAATGAAGATAGTAAAAGACCAGCTACACCCCGGCCACAGCATGTTTAACTTGCTTCCTTCAGGCAGGCGTTACAGGGCTGTCCCCGCCAGATCCACCAGAAGCCTCAAAAGTTTCTTTCCCCAAGCTGTCCGCCTGCTGAACTCCTGAACATTGACTGACATGTAACTCACTTGTGTCCCTACGGTATACCTATCTGTGTAACTTTACTTGCCCTCCCCCCCCTCCCCCCCCCCACACACACACACACACACACACACACACCTGCTTACCTGTTACCTACTTGGCTGTTGTATAGCAAACCGAAGACAAATTCCTAGTATACGTAAGTATACCTGGCCAATAAAGCTGATTCTGATTCTGATTCTGATTCTGATTAAATCACTCTTTGGGGAACCATTCATATTCTTCACGGAATGGGTTTGTTGACACGTATTAGGTTGACCACTATTGGTCGACAGGCAGTAAGTAGGTCGACACCTGGAAAAGGTCGACATGGTCGGCAGGTCGACTTGGAAAAGATCGACGTGAGGGTTTTTTTGGGTAATTTTCTTCGTAAAGTGACCGGGAACCCCAATTAGTGCATCATGTCCCCGCGCATGGCTCGCTTCGCTCGCCATGCTTCGGGCAAGGTGCCTCACTCCGCTACCGCTGCACTCGGCACAGGTTACTATTCCCAATCGTAGTCCACGTGAATCGAAAAGTCTGTAAAAATTCAAAAAATGAAAAGAAAAAAAGTGAAAAACTCATGTCGACCTTTTCATGTGTCGCCTTTTGCCATGTCAACCTAATGCTCATGTTAGCCTTTTCCAGGTGTCAACCTAATGCATGTCGACCAATAGTGATCAACCTATTCAGTGTCGACCTAAGTGAGGTCGACATAAGGACCGTATTCCATTCTTCAGTAGCGTGAACCTTCCTTAGTAGTGGATTATACGTTTTTATTTTGTCATAAAACTCACTGCAGCTTAAATCAATGTTTATTTTGCAGTATATCAGCCCTTTCCAGGGCCGAGAAAAGGATCTTCATCACCCGGGGCAAGGCAGTCATTTGGCACCCCCCAAGAAACAAAAAAATAAATACAAATATATATATAGATAGATAGATAGATTATAAAAAAACATAAACATAAAAAAAAATAAAAAAATAAAAAATTATAAAAAATAAAACTAACATAAAAAAATTACAATTGCACCACGCAGTAGTGCAAACTTATTCTAATTACACTGCACCATAGTACCCCTCATTATGCCGACTCACAGAGGAAAGAGGGAGAGAGAGGAGAGAGAAATATGGGAGAGAGAGAGAGGGGTGTGGGAGAGGGGGTAATCACACATAAGAACATACAGTGCCCCTTCCCTGAGTCACACTCACCATTTAGACAGGCTCAGGCTGTTGTTGGATAGTGAGGTCTCCACTCTCCTCCCCTCCTCTCTCCCATGCTGGCTCGGCTGGTGGCTGGTCTGGCTGGCCTGGCACTGACAGTGCAGTGCCTTGTAGCCCCAGACTCTTGTCAAAGTCAGAAAAATATCACGCTGCACATTGCCATATATGCACCTCATGCGTGTGCCCGCTGCACGTGCATGAGCCCTCCCGTGCGTGCGTATACTCGCGGTCGCGTGCACTCGCAGGCGCGCGGTATGCGCATTTACGGTAGAGTTTGTGTTCGTCTAGCGGGCGACTCAATCGTAACATATTTTAGTCATATAATGTATTTTGTAGATTATGGTCCCTTTGATAGAATCTGAAAGTTTAGTTAATATAGCATGTTCAGGGACAGAGAGATTCCTCTTTGTTTGATACGAAGGGTCAGACAGGGGTGACAATTCTAAATTCCTTTGTCGTATAAACAACCCTTTATGAAGCTAAGAACACTGTACGCTGTTTACTTAAGAAGTACCGTAATGGTACGCTAGTTGCGTAACGATCGCTCAGCCGTAGGCGAGACGCTCAAGCGTCACGTTCGCTCACGGCCCAGGGATCACAGGACACGTTATTGGCTATGACTAGAGTAATGATTCGCTATGGCGTAGCTTACGCTCGAGACCACGAGGAGGTCACCAGCGGCGCAGACGCTCACAACGCTATACCTTAATGTTTAAACCTTATACCAAAGAAATACAAAGAATACCTTAATGTGAGTACAGGGTGTAAGTGCAACCTTATGTAACCTGACTAACTACAAAGCTGCTTGAGCGTCACCGACGCTCAAGTGAACACTTAACGCTATAGGAAATACACAGATGCTGGTTTAGGTTCCAAAGCCTATTAACTGTATTATATCTAATATACTTGTAAAAGGGGATAACAGTACAAATGATACACTACAATATAACAGAGACTTCCTAACCACAGAACTAAACAATAAATACAAAAAGACAATACTACACTGACCTAAATGCAATACAATACAATACTATAATACTACAATACAATACTAGCCTAGTCTAGGGGAGATATGAGAGAACAGAACAGAGAGAGAGAGAGAGAGATGAGATGAGAGAAATTGGCTCACAGAAAGACAATGATTACGGAGAGAAACTTACGCACAAAGGGTATGATCGCCTGCGCCTCGATATCCAGCTCCCGGCTATCAGCAGATAACCGTTGATGAGAGAGTGAGAGCTGGATGTGGTCGGCCTGCCTATTTATGCCCCACACACAATGCAATCTCCTGGTCCTACAATCCCATTGTCCATTGGCCGAAGGAATTCGGCCCTGCATCATAACAAAAGGTCATAGGGTGATTCATACAGGTGGGCTGTGACGATTTCCAACAGCTCAGGTGGGTGGGAAACTGGGTTTCCCGCCGCATACCTGAGTATGTGTAAATAATAGAAATGGACATAAACTTCTTATGTCCATAACTATTCGCACGAGCGATTAATACGCTCCAAACCAACACCGGAATATTGCTAATTAAATACTCTTCCGATGGGTACCAAACACTGCTGTATGATTCCTGTTAGACCCTTCGTACGATATAAAGAGGGATTCCTCAGCTCTGGGACATTGTATTTTAACCAAACTTTCAGAATCTATCAAAGGGACCATGATCTATAAACTACATTAATTGTGAACATTTGTAACGAATGAGTCGCACGCTACGACTACATAAACTCTACCGTAAATACGCATACCGCGCCTGCGAGTGCACGCTATTGCGGGTATGCGCCTCCACGGGAGAGCGTACGCACGCGCAGCGCGGACCAGTGTGCGGTGCAAATATGGCAACGTGCATTGAGACATTTTTCTGACTTTGACAGTCCACCCTTTGGCAGTCAATAATAACTGCCACAAAACATTTAAGGAGAAAAATGTAAGTCAGGGGTTAATTGATTTCCATGGTGGGGTAAGGAAGAAGAGAGGAGTAGGTGTGAAAAGGGTATGACCTAGTGAGAAAGTAGAAGCATGTGTGTATGAGTCCATGTTTGGAGGGTCATGTATCATCGTGCCGTACGTGTGGTAAATCAAGCTTCGAGGTATTGCGAAGTATACATTTGAATTCCTTCTTATCCTGTGGTACAGGTCTGTGGATGGGCTGTCAAACTCTACCGAGCTCATTTCGGCTGTGGTTGTAACAAAATGGGGATGCACATTTTAGTTGATGATACATGAATGGGGGAGGTATGTGGTTGCTGATATCTGTGCCTGTATTCCCTATCGTCTATGTGTGTCATTACCTGAGGGTTGTAGAGATGAAGATAAAGAACACTTATGGAAAATGCAATGATATTCTATGTCAGGGAAATGTACATCTGTCGTCGAAGTTGTGTTCGGTATCTGTTGAGAGTCGTCTTCTTTGCGCTGTATTGCTCCTTGGGCATGAGCAAATAGCTTTGTCTGAGCCATCAGATTTACAAAAAATGTTGGGCTAGCGTGAGTTTAAAAGTACTAGGGAAACTGGGGATCCATGGCAAAGTTCATCAAGTGTCCATATTTAAAGTTGTCAAATCTTCTTCTTTGGTCAATCCGTTGTCTGTATAGCGTCTCGTCAACTTCCTCGTCCAAGGGGGTCTTTGTATCTTGGAGAAAAGCAGAAAAACAGGTGAAAGAAACGGACCGTATAATCGCATTTTCATCACATTCTGGTTTCTATCATTGGGTCATAAATCAAATCCAGGTTAATTACAGTTTCCTCGCTCCTCAAGCTCATCACTCTTGTACTTTGTTTGCACCTCATTAAAGCCTGCCCGCATCTAAATATCAATCCAATCGATATAACGACACCCAAGATACATAGTAGAAACTTTCCAACATCCATTATGACTCCTTGAGCCCAGTCTCCCAAACCGGAGAACCAATTTCGCGGGTTCAACCATGATACCCAACCAGTCAGCTCATTACCTACAGCAGCAAGGGTGAGATTGTGTTTTCGACGAAATTCCCACTTTAATTGCAGAATATCATCCATCTTTTGGTCTATGACCTCTACCGGGTCCTCGGTGCTATTTGTGATATACGTGCAACACTTTATGCCGTACTGTGTTGCCAATGTAACACAATATCCGCCTGTTACTGCTGTAAGATAATTAAGAACCATCCTATGCTGAACTAGTTCTGTTTTGTAAGCTTGAAGTTCTCTTCCAGTGTATCTAAACGTGTCATCATACATTTCAGTGATATTATCTAACAAATTGGCGAGTGCGGAAATGTATCTATAATTCATCACACCTCGAGCGGTGCGAGTGAAATCTAACGCTACCAGAACCTGAATCCCGGTGGATTCATGGATAAGATCAGAGGCCGGATGCTCTAACCTTTCTGACAGTTGTCTTTTAACTCGGTGCTCGTAATGAGTGTGAGTATAAGGAGCTTGGGCACCACGGTGTATGTCCTTCATTTTGTCATGTGTAACAGTCATCACTTCAGGCAATACTTTTCCAATATAACACAATCCTTCAGAGTTTGGGGCAAGCCACTTGTACGCCTTTCTCCCGCATATGAAATATGCATCATCGGGGAGAACATATGGGACGGAGAAGGACATGACCATGTTACAAACCTTCCAGGTGAAATCTCCTGACCCTAATTCTTCCATCTGCCTAATGCACGTATCGGTTTGTACGATATGTGCACAGTATCCTGGTGATACCTCTCCAACTCTAGTAATCCTATTTCCTAAGGTATATCGATACCGGAAAGATTTTCCTCTACTGGCTATGTGGCGTACGAGCTCTGTATCTGTAGGCATTCTATCTGCTCTGTGTGAAAAGGTCATGGTGTGGTTACTCCATGACACTTCCCAATTTCCCGGTTTTCTAGGATTGGAGATGTTAAAACATAAGAGGGACCTATCCACATGGTATTGGTGGAGCTTCAAACTAGGAGGGCTGGAGATGTTAAACCTCCGGTCCACCGGTCTCCCACCACTTAGCTCAAGTACCTCCCCTAACGTTAAAGGAAATGGTACTAGCCCTGATTTGCTGTGACCCTGAGGTACTTGAGAGCATACCCAACAATCTGTTTGGTTTAACACGTTACCCACTAAGGAGTGATAGTCACTCAATGGATGCCGGTCTATATGGATATTAAAACTAGATTGGCATTTCTTTATGCATCCATCTTCAACCAGATTATCACAGAGCCTACAGATACAATTTTCTTCAGCTAACAATCCATCACAATTTCTTCTATCGGATCGTTTTCTGATACTCGCCTTTGCTTGTTGGTTTGGTTGATCTTGGAAAACTACGCCTCCATCATCATAATCGGAACCCATTCCAGAACCTCTTTCGACCTCTATGGTACTCTCGCCGGAACAGACTGCTCTGGTCAACATCATGGTTAACATCAAAATCCGGATCACAGTCTCTTGGGGCAAGTCCATCTTTGAGGAGGAAATAGAGAAGAATGAGAAGGGGGAAAAAGAAATTTTAAGGGAGAGGGGCTGGGAAGTGGAGAAAAACAATAAAAGGGAGAAGGGAGTCGACAACTGCTTTCGATCTTCAAGGCTCAGGTGCCGCCTCAGTCCTCCTGGAACAGACACTCCAGTGATACAACCTCTACCGTCTGTTCCTTATCACGGGACTTCTCGGGATCAGCAACCTTCTTGCAGTGGGATGAATGGACCCAAGTCTCTCTCTCAGCAACCTTCAATGCTGTGGTGCTGGTCAATAAGACCTGGTATGGTCCTTCCCATCTATCAATAAGACAACCTGAGCGTAGAAAATTTCGTATCATTACATAATCCCCAGGTTCAATGTCATGACAATTACTATCTGGTAAATCAGGAATCACCAACTTCAGATTATCATTTTGATTCCTCAACTGCTTACTCATGTTAATCAAGTATTTTACAGTTACTTCATTGTTACATTTCAAATCATCCTGAGGGTTAATCATGACATGCGGTTGTCGACCAAACAAGATTTCAAAAGGAGACAGATTAAGAGGGGACCTGGGAGTGGTTCTGATGCTATACAAAACAATAGGTAAAGCTTCTGGCCACGTCAATCCTGTCTCTGCCATTACTTTACTCAATTTATTTTTAATAGTGCTGTTCACTCTTTCGACCTTCGCGCTCGCCTGTGGACGGTACGGAGTGTGCAGCTTGCTATCAATACCCATCAATTTACACATTCCTTGAAAGACATCACCTGTAAAATGGGTACCCCTATCACTTTCAATGATTCTAGGGATACCATATCTACATACAAATTCCTGCACAATTTTCTTAGCTGTAAACATAGCGGTATTTGTAGCTGCTGGGAAAGCTTCGACCCAATTCGAGAAAACATCTATACAAACAAGTACATATTTCAAATTTCTACATGGGGGTAATTGAATGAAGTCAATTTGTATTACCTGGAAAGGGCCGCCGGCAGGTGGGATATGGGATGGTTCTGTAGGTATTGCTTTTCCAATATTCTTTCTCAGACAGGTAAGGCATGACATTGCTCTTTTACCCGCATGAGAGGAGAATCCTGGGGCGCACCAGTATGCTCTTACCAATTTGCACATCCCCTCCTTGCCTAGATGAGTCAGCCCGTGAGCTGCTTCAGCCAGACATGGAAGGTATGCCCTGGGGGCCACTGGTTTACCATGTCCATCCGTCCAGAGCCCTGAGGACTCCTGGCCATATCCCTTTGCCTTCCAGACTGCTCTTTCCTGTGTGGAACACAAATTCTGCATCTCACACAACTTCTGTGTGTTGATGGTATTAAATACCATCAACTGTGTGGTGTTTGTCCGTGTGGGGGTAGCAGCTGCAAGCTTTGCGGCTTCGTCTGCTCGGCTGTTACCAAGGGATACTGGGTCTTGGCTATATGTATGTGCTTTACATTTGATAACAGCCACTCTGTCGGGTTCCTGTATCGCTGTTAGAAGCCTTTTTATATAAGCTGCATGCGCTATCGGTGTACCAGCCGCCGTCATGAAATTTCTGAGCCGCCATAGCGCTCCGAAATCATGGACTACCCCGAACGCGTATCTAGAATCGGTGTAGATATTGGCAGACTTACCCTTAGCCAATTCACATGCTCTGGTTAGGGCGACCAGTTCAGCAACCTGGGCTGAGTGAGGTGGGCCTAGCGGTTCCGCTTCTATGGTGTCTTGGTCATCTACGACTGCGTATCCAGTACACAAGTCTCCCGAGTCTGACTGTCTATGACAACTACCGTCCGTGTAGAACGTGAGTTCTGCATCTTCCAGTGGATTGTCACTGATGTCAGGCCTTGCGGTAAAATTTTGGGTCAAATATTCCATACAATCATGTGTATCTTCCTTTGCATTAAATCCTCCTTCCCCATCACTCTCACCTCCCACCCTTTGTGCCTGACCAGGCACACCTGGGAGGAATGTTGCAGGGTTTAATGCGCTGCATCTCCTTATGGTGATGTTTACTGGGGCCATTAATGCCAATTCCCATCTCGTAAACCTTGCTGATGAGACGTGTCTGGTTTGGGCAGAATTCAATAAGGCAGATACCGCATGCGGTGTATGGATTGTGAGGTTGTGGCCTAGCACGACATCTTCGCTTTTTGTCACTAGCAATGCTATCGCCGCAACGCTACGCAAGCATGTGGGGAGGGATCGCGCTACCGTGTCTAGCTGAGCGCTGTAGTATGCAATTGGCCTGCTGGCATCACCGTGTTTTTGTGTTAGTACACCTGCTGCGCACCCAGCACTTTCTGTTCCGTATAGTTCAAAGGGTTTCCCATAGTCTGGCATACCTAGTGCTGGTGCCTGCGTTAGGCATTGCTTGAGTCTCTCAAATGCTGTTTCGGATTCGTCTGTATGCGAAATCCGATCAGGTTTGTTTGAAGAGACCATTTCCTGCAAAGGTAGCGCCAATATGGAAAACCCTGGGATCCAATTACGGCAATACCCACACATTCCTAGAAACGTCCTGATCTGTTGTTGGGTTTGTGGCAGTGTCATGTCTCCAATGGCTTGGATTCTATCAGCGGTCAGGTGTCTCAGTCCTTGTGTTAGACAGTGTCCCAAATATTTTACCTTAGCTTGGCATAATTGCAACTTGTCTTTGGAAACCTTGTGACCTGTGTCTGAAAGATGAAACAGGAGCTGTTTCGTATCCTTCAGAGATGCTTCCAGTGAATCTGAACACAGTAATAAATCGTCCACATACTGTATCAATACTGATCCACTGTCTGGTTGGAAAGACTGTAAACAATCATGCAAAGCCTGAGAAAATATACTTGGACTATCTATGAAACCTTGGGGTAACCGAGTCCACGTGTATTGGACTCCTCTGTATGTGAATGCAAACAAGTATTGGCTGTCAGGGTGCAGAGGTACCGAAAAGAAAGCGGAGCAGAGGTCAATAACAGTGAAAAATTTGGCAGTGGGAGGAATTTGCATTAGGATGACAGCTGGATTTGGCACTACGGGGAACTGACTCTCAACTATTTTGTTAATCCCCCTTAGATCTTGCACTAGCCTGTAACCCCTCCCCCCACTCTTTTTAACAGGGAAGATGGGACTATTTGCTGTGCTGGACGTTCTTACTAGAATGCCCTGTTGTAGCAAGCGCTCTATTACGGGAAAAACTCCTAACTCCACCTCTGGCTTCAGAGGATACTGTGGGATTTTTGGAGCTATCCTACCATCTTTTACTTGTACTACTACTGGAGCTACGTTTGCCATTAATCCAGTGTCCTGTCCATCTTTTGTCCAAAGTGACTCTGGTATCTGAGATGTCATTTCTTCTACTTGGGATGGATTCCTATTTGTCATAATGGAATGTGACATTAATTTTGATGGGGAGTCTAACATGTCTCGTACTTCCTGAGCGTGATTCTCAGGGATGTCCAAGAATACACCTTCAGGAGTACAATAAATGACGCAACCCATTTTACATAGTAAGTCTCTTCCTAGGAGATTAGTTGGTGCCGATGCAGCCAGCAAAAAGGAATGCTTGGTATGCAAAGGCCCTATTGTAATCTCGGCTGGTTTGCTAACAGGGTAGTGCTGGACTACTCCTGTTACTCCCATGGCTGGAATTGTCCTACCAGTGGTTCTCATGCCCACTGTCGAATTTATCACTGACTTGGCCGCCCCTGTGTCTACAAGAAAGTTTAAAGTTTTACCAGCCACATTGATTGCAATCTCTGGTTCGCTTCCAAGACTGGCAATCAACTTAACTGGCTGCAGATTACAGGTATGGCCACACCCCTATTGGGTATGCTGACCTCCCTGAATCCCATTGGCAGCAACTACTTGTGAGGGGGTTAGCTGGGAACTACCAGAGGCATGCCAGTCTCTGTTTGGGGGATATCTTTTTGTTTCCCCTGTATGTGGCTCAAAACTCCGCCTCTGTGGACCCTGCTCCCAATGTCGTGTGTTGTGTTGTTGTCTAGGGGGTTGAAAAGATCTTTGTACATTCTTTGTTCTACATTCTCGTGCATAGTGTCCCGGTCTGTTACAAGAAAAACATGTTATTACACTTGCCTTACCCACAGGATTCGGTGGTACATACGCAGGTTGCCTTGTGGTCAGCGCCTGTATACTTACGGACATCAACTTATCACTTTGCGACTCTCTGTGCCTAGTGATGTTTCTGTCGTGATCAATAGCAGCCTCTCTCAAGCCGGACACTGACAGACCTCGCCAGCATGGTTGCGTGGTCTGAACCCTAGTCTTTAATGTTTCCTTTAAACCATCCATCAGTACAGATACTGCTACTTCTCGATGGTTTGGGTTGGTCTTAATGTCTTCTATACCAGTGTACTTTGCCATTTCTAATAGTGCCCGGTGAAAATATTCTATTGCCGTTTCGGACTCCTTTTGCTTAATGGAAAATATCTTGTTCCATTTAACAACGGCTGGGAAATACTCCTTTAGCTGTAAATTTATCCTTTTTACATTATCCTTGTTGTACACGTCTGTAAGCGGTACATCTTTATCCAATGCACAGTCAGCTAAGAACTGAGTTGCGTCAACATTGGAAGGTAAACAAGCTCTTAGCAGTATCTGCCAATCCTTGTTGTTGGGTTCTACAGTGTTACCTAGATCCCTGATGTATTTTTGGCTAGCAACTAAATCCTTCCTGGGGTCAGGAAATTCGGACACTATTGTTCTTAATTCCATTCTGGAAAATGGAGTGTACATGGCAATGTTCCTTATGGGAGTGGCTCCAGACACATCTGTTTTTCCATTGGGAACTGCTATTACCCTTACAGGAGCAATTCTAACAGCCTCTTCCTGTGTAGATTCTACAGCTTGTTGTGGTACAATTGTTTCAGTGTAGTGCATGGTGCCGTACTTACCCGTTGACACGACCTCACCTATCCCTCCGCTAGGGGCTTTCACTAATCTCGTGGGTGTCGCTGTGCCTACTGTGGTCTCTGCTATGGTGGCTGCAAGAGAGAGAGCTGAAATTGTTGCTGAATCGTCTTCTTGATCACACTCCTGAGGAAGGTTCAAAACAGGGTACATCTTGCACGGGTTAATACTTGCATGAGTTATTTGGTTAACATCATTAACAATTACAGGGTTACTAAGAGTTTGTGTTTTACAACCCAGTGCGTTTCTCTCCGCAATCAACTTCTCTCCTGCAATGTATGGTGGAGGAGGAGCTGTGGCTATCAGCTTCCTGACTGCCCCAGATCCTGCCGCCAGAGCCAAACCTCTCTGTATCTCACCTTCCTGGTGCCATAACTGTAAATAATCATGATGTTGAATTTGTCTCTTTGCTGATTTTACGAGACATATCCTCCTCCTTAAATTTTGTAACACTTCTGGACTAAAGCTACCTATTCTTGGGAATTTGTCCCTGTCTTGTACAGTCATTCTCTCCCATTCATCACATAAAACCTCTGTGTGACTACCGTATTTTTCACACATTACATATCGTGCCGACCCAACTGGTCGGTTCTCTGAATCAACCTGAACCGAGGTTGATCGCCCCCTACCTGAACAAATGGCCCCCATAATCTGCAGGCGTTGCTTATTCCTCCTTGGATCTTTATCTCAAGGTTTTCAGCGAACCCTTACAAACAAACCAAGATGTCCTTGGGCAGGCCGGCGGTGGTGGTTTATCAAGTACCCCACTTACTTCTCGCCCACGTTGGCCAGTACTGCAATCACTGTAACCAGAGCTGCTGTACCCAACCTAGGGCCCCTGTGAACCTTTATTTACTGGGGCGCGTTCCCCAGCAAGTATCGGTTGTTGGATAGTTCCTGAGTGACCAGCGAACTTCCCTTCCAAAAATAAAAAATTACACAAATCACGTCAGAATGTACAAATAGCGTTTGTGACCACTTTACTCTAATGGTATTAGGTCAGATTACTAACTACTGCACACAATTACGTGCGGTCCAATCGTTCAGTACACGAGCACTACTTGTCATGTACTGAAAGATCAATGGAATCGATGTTTCCGGCCGCGATTCCTTCAGCAAGAGCTTATGGCCTATATGGGTTCTGCACCAACACCCCAGGCGTTGTGCCACTGGACTTTTATAGCGGACCTCTTTGTCTATTTTACCTGTTACCTTATGACCTCCTGGTCTGTTACCTTATGACCTCCTGGTCTTGTTACCTTATGACCTCCTGGTCTTGTTACCTTATGGTCCGCTATACTCTAATGCTCAAATATTATTTAACCAGGGATGCCTCCCTAGCCACCGTATATGTCACTTACACGTGTGTCCCTTGACGAGTACCCGGCTTTCCTTTTGGTTCCACCTTAAAGTTATATAAACTTTTGTATACAAAACACACTCACTCAACACATGTACACTTTTGTTTCTATATCTATTTCTGCGCAGAAATTGTCTTTAGGCCAAAAGTGTTACCAATTAGGAGCAGGATCTGTTAAACTAAATTTCAGATTTTTCCAAAAATAGATTTGCGTTATTTACCGCGTCGCGTTAATTATCGCCTTTGCGTTACTTCACTTTATCACAGCTTGAGCTACGTGGGCGTAACCGGACGCTACGTTGCGTAATGTACGCTGCGTGCGTCTGCCTTTTGGATTGCGTACGCTAGTCTTTGTTAGCGACACGTGTACGCAATGCAAAGATCCACCGTAACACAATATATTTTTATCAATGTAAATGATCCCTGATCATCTACCGCAATCCACACTGACTGCCTTGTATCTCAGACAAACCGTGTGTTTGTTCTATACTTTAACTATTACCTCTACTATGAAATAACAGCAAATCTCTTTTTGCACTTTCTATCAACTATAAAATTGGCAAACAGGAATAGTGATATACGAAAATGAAACAGAAAATGCAGATATATGTATGCGTGCGTGTATACGCAAGACAGAAGAGAAATAAACAGTTTTAAAAAAAACACAAGCGTTTTGTTCTTACTTCCGGTTCCCGGATTCCTTCAGCACTCTTTATCTAAGCGAAGCAGACGCTTATCCCGCCAGCACTATGAGACAATCTCCCACCCTTTGCTGGGGGATAATGTCTGCTGATCTACCTAGTGCAGATATGAGAAGGATAGGACGAGTCCCCAATTGACAATTCTAAATTCCTTTGTCGTATAAACAACCCTTTATGAAGCTAAGAACACTGTACGCTGTTTACTTAAGAAGTACCGTAATGGTACGCTAGTTGCGTAACAATCGCTCAGCCGTAGGCGAGACGCTCAAGCGTCACGTTCGCTCACGGCCCAGGGATCACAGGACACGTTATTGGCTATGACTAGAGTAATGATTCGCTATGGCGTAGCTTACGCTCGAGACCACGAGGAGGTCACCAGCGGCGCAGACGCTCACAACGCTATACCTTAATGTTTAAACCTTATACCAAAGAAATACAAAGAATACCTTAATGTGAGTACAGGGTGTAAGTGCAACCTTATGTAACCTGACTAACTACAAAGCTGCTTGAGCGTCACCGACGCTCAAGTGAACACTTAACGCTATAGGAAATACACAGATGCTGGTTTAGGTTCCAAAGCCTATTAACTGTATTATATCTAATATACTTGTAAAAGGGGATAACAGTACAAATGATACACTACAATATAACAGAGACTTCCTAACCACAGAACTAAACAATAAATACAAAAAGACAATACTACACTGACCTAAATGCAATACAATACAATACTATAATACTACAATACAATACTAGCCTAGTCTAGGGGAGATATGAGAGAACAGAACAGAGAGAGAGAGAGAGAGATGAGATGAGAGAAATTGGCTCACAGAAAGACAATGATTACGGAGAGAAACTTACGCACAAAGGGTATGATCGCCTGCGCCTCGATATCCAGCTCCCGGCTATCAGCAGATAACCGTTGATGAGAGAGTGAGAGCTGGATGTGGTCGGCCTGCCTATTTATGCCCCACACACAATGCAATCTCCTGGTCCTACAATCCCATTGTCCATTGGCCGAAGGAATTCGGCCCTGCATCATAACAAAAGGTCATAGGGTGATTCATACAGGTGGGCTGTGACGATTTCCAACAGCTCAGGTGGGTGGGAAACTGGGTTTCCCGCCGCATACCTGAGTATGTGTAAATAATAGAAATGGACATAAACTTCTTATGTCCATAACTATTCGCACGAGCGATTAATACGCTCCAAACCAACACCGGAATATTGCTAATTAAATACTCTTCCGATGGGTACCAAACACTGCTGTATGATTCCTGTTAGACCCTTCGTACGATATAAAGAGGGATTCCTCAGCTCTGGGACATTGTATTTTAACCAAACTTTCAGAATCTATCAAAGGGACCATGATCTATAAACTACATTAATTGTGAACATTTGTAACGAATGAGTCGCACGCTACGACTACATAAACTCTACCGTAAATACGCATACCGCGCCTGCGAGTGCACGCTATTGCGGGTATGCGCCTCCACGGGAGAGCGTACGCACGCGCAGCGCGGACCAGTGTGCGGTGCAAATATGGCAACGTGCATTGAGACATTTTTCTGACTTTGACAGGGGTTACACAGTGGTGTTTAGTATCCATCGGAAGAGAATATAATTAGCAATATTCCGGTGTTGGTTTGAAGCAGATTACTCGCTCGTGCGTATAGTTATGGACATAAGAAGTTTATGGACATTTACTATATTTGCACTTTATTATCCATGCGGCGGGAAACACAGTTTACCTCCCACCTGAGCAGTTTGAAATAGTCACAGCCCACCTGTATGAACCAACCTATGACCTTTTGTTATGATGCGGAGACGGATTCCTGTGTCCAATGAACAATAAGAATGTAGGGACCATTGTATTGTACTATGTGTAAGTGTATATAAAGACAAGCCGACCTGGGCCAGCTCTCTACTCTTCTCAACGGTTCTCATCACTGATAATCGGGAGCTGGATATCCAGGAAGGCGCATGCGATTGTTCCCCTTGTGCGTAAGTTCTCTGCAACCATATTTATCTCCTATTTTGTTGTAAGCCATTCTCTCTCTCCTTCCCCCCCTTTAAATGTAATTGTGTCTTTGTTGTATTTTAACGTGCAGTAACTCGGTTAGGTATTTTATGTTAGTTTGGTAGTGTATAACTTGTATTGTGTATTCTTTTGCGATTGAACGTTCATTCATTTCCTTAAAAGGTGTTAGACCCTTAGACCGGTATTTGCGTGTTTATTATATTGCTAAAGGGTTCTCAGTGCGTAAGAATCGCTCATACAGCCTTTAAACTAACAAGGTTACACTGTGTTGCATTTACACCTTATCACTGCACAAAGGTTTACAATTGAAGTACATTGTTTATGATACTGTTATAAAGGTTTAACTCTGTGAGCGTCAGCGCCGCTCGTGATCTCCTCGTGGTCTCGAGCGTCTGCTACGCTGATAGCGTATCGTTACGTTAGTCGGCAGCCTATAGCGTGCTTGCCCTTACGCTTTAAGCCGTGAGCGAACGTGCCACTCGTGCGTCTCGTCCACGGCTACGCGTTTGTACGCTACGTGCGTACTCTTACGGTATTCCATACGCCAATTGCGTACTGTGTTCATTAACCTTTTAGAGTGTTTAATATAGGATATATAATAGGCATTAACAATTGGGGACTCGCCCGCTCTTCACATATCTGCACTAGGTAATTTCAGCAGACATTATCGGTCAGCAAAAGGCGGGAGGTAATATTCCTCCTAGTGCTGACCAGATAAGCGTCTGCTTCGCTTAGTAAGAAGTGCTGAAGGAATCCGGAACCAAAAGGTAGGAACAGTACGTTATTGTCTTTTAAAACCTGTTTAGTTTCTGTTTTGCGAACGTACGCATAAGCACACACACCTGTATTCCTTGTTTAGTATTATTTGTTCGTACCTCATTCTCCTGATTGCCACACACTAGTGATAACGTGTTGAGACATTTGTTGTTATTAATAGTTAAAAGTAATATTTAAGGGAATAATTGTAAAAGGCACGCACACAATCTCGCCTAGAATACAAGGGAGATTTGAGTGGTGGTCAGTGAAGGATTACTGTTAAAGATCATTCACATTGATAAACGTGTAGTGTGTTACTGTGGACGTATTTGGTCTGCGTACACGTGTCCTTACAAGGGCAGGGCGTACGCAACGCAAAGGTCGACGCACGAAGCGTATATCACGCAACGGAGCGTACGGATACGCCCACGTAATACAAACCGCACGATAGTATTGTTTTAATAGGCGATAAGGAAGTAACGCGATAATAACACAAATCTATCTCAAATCCAAAAAGTTTAAAGTTAAAAGAAAAAGACTTTCTCTGTTGTAATTCTTCTGGGTTAGACTATTACTGAATGAAAGGAATTCTGTACAGAAATAAAAGTGTTTGAATGTAAGAGTGTGTATATATAAGATTTCTCTTTTATTACGGAAGTGGGAACCATAGGCCAGTAGAAAGAGGTACACCAGCGAGAGTGATATCGTGGGGTGGCTTGGGAGGCGTCCCTTGTTAGTCTCGACACATTTATGAGCAGTAGAGTCTGCTGTACATAACAGACCAGGAGGTCACAGGACCAGGAGGTTCAAGTACAGCAGACTAGAAGTAGAGAAGCACAACCGAAGAGGGTTGGTGCTAGACCCATATAGGCCAAATAAGCTCATTGCTGAAGGAATTCGCAGCCGAAATTTTCGATTCCACTGATCGTTCCGCACATAAGATTAGTTGCTTGTGTGCAGATACGATTGTACCGCATGTGATTGTGTGCATCAGCGTATCTTGAATTCAGAAGAACGCTGCTTGCACATTGTTAACGTGATTTGTGTAATTTTTTTATTTTAAGGGAAGTAGCCTGATCACTCAGGGACATTCCAGCGACTGATACTTGCTGGGGAGGGTAAGACACTCCCACACGCCCGAGCAAGTAGACGTACTTAGGTGCCCTAGGTTGGGTACGGAACCTCTGGGAACTTTGGTCGCCGTATTGGCCAGCGTGGACGGGAGTTAAGTGGGCGGACTTCGGTGCAAAACCCCCACCGCAGCCTTACCCCAAGCATCTTGGTTTTTGTAAGGGTTGCCGAAGACCCTGATTTGAAGTCAGAGGTAGTGAAAGCAGCACCTGCAGAGATGGGGGCCAGTTGTTCAGGTAAGGGGCGATCAACCCAGGTTCAGGTTGATTTGGTAAACCGACCAATCGGGTCGGCAAGGTATATCATGTGTGAGAAATATGGTCATCACACAGAAATGTTGTGCAATGAATGGGAAAGGATGACTGTGCATGACGGGGAAAAGTTTCCCCGGGTAGGTAGTTTTAACCCAGAAGTGTTACAGAATTTAAGGAGAAGAGTTTGCCTGATTAAATCTTCAAAAAAGGCGTATTAGACATTATGATTATTTAACATTGTGGCAACAGGAAGGTGAAATACAAAGGGGGTTGGCGCAAGCCACTGGATCTAACCCTATCAGGAAACTGATAGCCACTGCACCCCCACCACCATACATACCTGGAGAGAAATTGGTTGCAGAGAATGGCACTCAGGGTCATGTTAAATGTGTAGAAGTTAAGGATAATGTAACCAAAGTAATTAATGCAAACACTAATCCGTGCAAGTTGTACCCTGTTTTGAACTTTCCCCAGGATTGTGACCAAGAGGATGAGCCCACAACAATATCAGCACTCTCCCTAGCAGCCACCATATCAGAAACAGCAGTAGGCACGACTCAACCCGTAAGATTAGTAGCAAAGGCCCCTAGCGGAGGGACAGGTGAGGTCGTATCGACTGGTAAGTACGGCACCATACACTATGCTGAAACCATTTCACCACATGTTGTAGAATCTAGAGATGAGCGCCTGAAATTTTTCGGGTTTTGTGTTTTGGTTTTGGGTTCGGTTCCGCGGCCGTGTTTTGGGTTCGAACGCGTTTTGGCAAAACCTCACCGAATTTTTTTGTCGGATTCGGGTGTGTTTTGGATTCGGGTGTTTTTTTCAAAAAACACTAAAAAACAGCTTAAATCATAGAATTTGGGGGTCATTTTGATCCCAAAGTATTATTAACCTCAAAAACCATAATTTACACTCATTTTCAGTCTATTCTGAATACCTCACACCTCACAATATTATTTTTAGTCCGAAAAATTTGCACCGAGGTCGCTGTGTGAGTAAGATAAGCGACCCTAGTGGCCGACACAAACACCGTGCCCATCTAGGAGTGGCACTGCAGTGTCACGCAGGATGTCCCTTCCAAAAAACCCTCCCCAAACAGCACATGACGCAAAGAAAAAAAGAGGCGCAATGAGGTAGCTGTGTGAGTAAGATTAGCGACCCTAGTGGCCGACACAAACACCGGGCCCATCTAGGAGTGGCACTGCAGTGTCACGCAGGATGGCCCTTCCAAAAAACCCTCCCCAAACAGCACATGACGCAAAGAAAAAAAGAGGCGCAATGAGGTAGCTGTGTGAGTAAGATTAGCGACCCTAGTGGCCGACACAAACACCGGGCCCATCTAGGAGTGGCACTGCAGTGTCACGCAGGATGTCCCTTCCAAAAAACCCTCCCCAAACAGCACATGACGCAAAGAAAAAAAGAGGCGCAATGAGGTAGCTGTGTGAGTAAGATTAGCGACCCTAGTGGCCGACACAAACACCGGGCCCATCTAGGAGTGGCACTGCAGTGTCACGCAGGATGTCCCTTCCAAAAAACCCTCCCCAAACAGCACATGACGCAAAGAAAAAAAAGAGGCGCAATGAGGTAGCTGACTGTGTGAGTAAGATTAGCGACCCTAGTGGCCGACACAAACACCGGGCCCATTTAGGAGTGGCACTGCAGTGTCACGCAGGATGTCCCTTCCAAAAAACCCTCCCCAATCAGCACATGATGCAAAGAAAAAGAAAAGAAAAAAGAGGTGCAAGATGGAATTGTCCTTGGGCCCTCCCACCCACCCTTATGTTGTATAAACAAAACAGGACATGCACACTTTAACCAACCCATCATTTCAGTGACAGGGTCTGCCACACGACTGTGACTGATATGACGGGTTGGTTTGGACCCCCCCCAAAAAAGAAGCAATTAATCTCTCCTTGCACAAACTGGCTCTACAGAGGCAAGATGTCCACCTCATCATCACCCTCCGATATATCACCGTGTACATCCCCCTCCTCACAGATTATCAATTCGTCCCCACTGGAATCCACCATCTCAGCTCCCTGTGTACTTTGTGGAGGCAATTGCTGCTGGTCAATGTCTCCGCGGAGGAATTGATTATAATTCATTTTAATGAACATCATCTTCTCCACATTTTCTGGATGTAACCTCGTACACCGATTGCTGACAAGGTGAGCGGCGGCACTAAATACTCTTTCGGAGTACACACTTGTGGGAGGGCAACTTAGGTAGAATAAAGCCAGTTTGTGCAAGGGCCTCCAAATTGCCTCTTTTTCCTGCCAGTATAAGTACGGACTGTGTGACGTGCCTACTTGGATGCGGTCACTCATATAATCCTCCACCATTCTATCAATGTTGAGAGAATCATATGCAGTGACAGTAGACGACATGTCCGTAATCGTTGTCAGGTCCTTCAGTCCGGACCAGATGTCAGCATCAGCAGTCGCTCCAGACTGCCCTGCATCACCGCCAGCGGGTGGGCTCGGAATTCTGAGCCTTTTCCTCGCACCCCCAGTTGCGGGAGAATGTGAAGGAGGAGATGTTGACAGGTCGCGTTCCGCTTGACTTGACAATTTTGTCACCAGCAGGTCTTTGAACCCCAGCAGACTTGTGTCTGCCGGAAAGAGAGATCCAAGGTAGGCTTTAAATCTAGGATCGAGCACGGTGGCCAAAATGTAGTGCTCTGATTTCAACAGATTGACCACCCGTGAATCCTTGTTAAGCGAATTAAGGGCTCCATCCACAAGTCCCACATGCCTAGCGGAATCGCTCCGTGTTAGCTCCTCCTTCAATGTCTCCAGCTTCTTCTGCAAAAGCCTGATGAGGGGAATGACCTGACTCAGGCTGGCAGTGTCTGAACTGACTTCACGTGTGGCAAGTTCAAAGGGCATCAGAACCTTGCACAACGTTGAAATCATTCTCCACTGCGCCTGAGACAGGTGCATTCCACCTACTATATCGTGCTCAATTGTATAGGCTTGAATGGCCTTTTGCTGCTCCTCCAACCTCTGAAGCATATAGAGGGTTGAATTCCACCTCGTTACCACTTCTTGCTTCAGATGATGGCAGGGCAGGTTCAGTAGTTTTTGGTGGTGCTCCAGTCTTCTGTACGTGGTGCCTGTACGCCGAAAGTGTCCCGCAATTCTTCTGGCCACCGACAGCATCTCTTGCACGCCCCTGTCGTTTTTTTAAAAATTCTGCACCACCAAATTCAAGGTATGTGCAAAACATGGGACGTGCTGGAATTTGCCCATATTTAATGCACACACAATATTGCTGGCGTTGTCCGATGCCACAAATCCACAGGAGAGTCCAATTGGGGTAAGCCATTCCGCGATGATCTTCCTCAGTTGCCGTAAGAGGTTTTCAGCTGTGTGCGTATTCTGGAAAGCGGTGATACAAAGCGTAGCCTGCCTAGGAAAGAGTTGGCGTTTGCGAGATGCTGCTACTGGTGCCGCCGCTGCTGTTCTTGCGGCGGGAGTCCATACATCTACCCAGTGGGCTGTCACAGTCATATAGTCCTGACCCTGCCCTGCTCCACTTGTCCACATGTCCGTGGTTAAGTGGACATTGGGTACAACTGCATTTTTTAGGACACTGGTGAGTCTTTTTCTGACGTCCGTGTACATTCTCGGTATCGCCTGCCTAGAGAAGTGGAACCTAGATGGTATTTGGTAACGGGGGCACACTGCCTCAATAAATTGTCTAGTTCCCTGTGAACTAACGGCGGATACCGGACGCACGTCTAACACCAACATAGTTGTCAAGGCCTCAGTTATCCGCTTTGCAGCAGAATGACTGCTGTGATATTTCATCTTCCTCGCAAAGGACTGTTGAACAGTCAATTGCTTACTGGAAGTAGTACAAGTGGGCTTACGACTTCCCCTCTGGGATGACCATCGACTCCCAGCAGCAACAACAGCAGCGCCAGCAGCAGTAGGCGTTACACGCAAGGATGCATCGGAGGAATCCCAGGCAGGAGAGGAATCGTCAGAATTGCCAGTGACATGGCCTGCAGGACTATTGGCATTCCTGGGGAAGGAGGAAATTGACACTGAGGGAGTTGGTGGGGTGGTTTGCGTGAGCTTGGTTACAAGAGGAAGGGATTTACTGGTCAGTGGACTGCTTCCGCTGTCACCCAAAGTTTTTGAACTTGTCACTGACTTATTATGAATGCGCTGCAGGTGACGTATAAGGGAGGATGTTCCGAGGTGGTTAACGTCCTTACCCCTACTTATTACAGCTTGACAAAGGGAACACACGGCTTGACACCTGTTGTCCGCATTTCTGGTGAAATACCTCCACACCGAAGAGCTGATTTTTTTGGTATTTTCACCTGGCATGTCAACGGCCATATTCCTCCCACGGACAACAGGTGTCTCCCCGGGTGCCTAACTTAAACAAACCACCTCACCATCAGAATCCTCCTGGTCAATTTCCTCCCCAGCGCCAGCAACACCCATATCCTCCTCATCCTGGTGTACTTCAACACTGACATCTTCAATCTGACTATCAGGAACTGGACTGCGGGTGCTCCTTCCAGCACTTGCAGGGGGCGTGCAAATGGTGGAAGGCGCATGCTCTTCACGTCCAGTGTTGGGAAGGTCAGGCATCGCAACCGACACAATTGGACTCTGCTTGTGGATTTGGGATTTCGAAGAATGCACAGTTCTTTGCTGTGCTGCTTTTGCCAGCTTGAGTCTTTTCATTTTTCTAGCGAGAGGCTGAGTGCTTCCATCCTCATGTGAAGCTGAACCACTAGCCATGAACATAGGCCAGGGCCTCAGCCGTTCCTTGCCACTCCGTGTCGTAAATGGCATATTGGCAAGTTTACGCTTCTCCTCCGACAATTTTATTTTAGGTTTTGGAGTCCTTTTTTTTCTGATATTTGGTGTTTTGGATTTGACATGCTCTGTACTATGACATTGGGCATCGGCCTTGGCAGACGACGTTGCTGGCATTTCATCGTCTCGGCCATGACTAGTGGCAGCAGCTTCAGCACGAGGTGGAAGTGGATCTTGATCTTTCCCTAATTTTGGAACCTCAACATTTTTGTTCTCCATATTTTAATAGGCACAACTAAAAGGCACCTCAGGTAAACAATGGAGATGGATACTAGTATACAATTATGGACTGCCTGCCGAGTGCAGACACAGAGGTAGCCACAGCCGTGAACTACCGTACTGTACTGTGTCTGCTGCTAATATAGACTGGTTGATAAAGAGATGTCTATGTAACTATGTATGTATAAAGAAGAAAGAAAAAAAAACCACGGTTAGGTGGTATACAATTATGGACGGACTGCCTGCCGAGTGCAGACACAGAGGTAGCCACAGCCGTGAACTACCGTACTGTACTGTGTCTGCTGCTAATATAGACTGGTTGATAAAGAGATGTCGTAGTAGTATGTATGTATAAAGAAGAAAAAAAAACCACGGTTAGGTGGTATATACAATTATGGACGGGCTGCCGAGTGCCGACACAGAGGTAGCCACAGCCGTGAACTACCGCACTGTACTGTGTCTGCTGCTAATATATAGACTGGTTGATAAAGAGATAGTATACTCGTAACTAGTATGTATGTATAAAGAAAGAAAAAAAAACCACGGTTAGGTGGTATATACAATTATGGACGGGCTGCCGAGTGCCGACACAGAGGTAGCCACAGCCGTGAACTACCGCACTGTACTGTGTCTGCTGCTAATATAGACTGGTTGATAAAGAGATAGTATACTCGTAACTAGTATGTATGTATAAAGAAAGAAAAAAAAACCACGGTTAGGTGGTATATACAATTATGGACGGGCTGCCGAGTGCCGACACAGAGGTAGCCACAGCCGTGAACTACCGCACTGTACTGTGTCTGCTGCTAATATAGACTGGTTGATAAAGAGATAGTATACTCGTAACTAGTATGACTATAAAGAAAGAAAAAAACCACGGTTAGGTGGTATATACAATTATGGACGGGCTGCCGAGTGCCGACACAGAGGTAGCCACAGCCGTGAACTACCGCACTGTACTGTGTCTGCTGCTAATATATAGACTGGTTGATAAAGAGATAGTATACTCGTAACTAGTATGTATGTATAAAGAAAGAAAAAAAAACCACGGTTAGGTGGTATATACAATTATGGACGGGCTGCCGAGTGCCGACACAGAGGTAGCCACAGCCGTGAACTACCGCACTGTACTGTGTCTGCTGCTAATATAGACTGGTTGATAAAGAGATAGTATACTCGTAACTAGTATGTATGTATAAAGAAAGAAAAAAAAACCACGGTTAGGTGGTATATACAATTATGGACGGGCTGCCGAGTGCCGACACAGAGGTAGCCACAGCCGTGAACTACCGCACTGTACTGTGTCTGCTGCTAATATATAGACTGGTTGATAAAGAGATAGTATACTCGTAACTAGTATGTATGTATAAAGAAAGAAAAAAAAACCACGGTTAGGTGGTATATACAATTATGGACGGGCTGCCGAGTGCCGACACAGAGGTAGCCACAGCCGTGAACTACCGCACTGTACTGTGTCTGCTGCTAATATATAGACTGGTTGATAAAGAGATAGTATACTCGTAACTAGTATGTATGTATAAAGAAAGAAAAAAAAACCACGGTTAGGTGGTATATACAATTATGGACGGGCTGCCGAGTGCCGACACAGAGGTAGCCACAGCCGTGAACTACCGCACTGTACTGTGTCTGCTGCTAATATAGACTGGTTGATAAAGAGATAGTATACTCGTAACTAGTATGTATGTATAAAGAAAGAAAAAAAAAACACGGTTAGGTGGTATATACAATTATGGACGGGCTGCCGAGTGCCGACACAGAGGTAGCCACAGCCGTGAACTACCGCACTGTACTGTGTCTGCTGCTAATATATAGACTGGTTGATAAAGAGATAGTATACTCGTAACTAGTATGTATGTATAAAGAAAGAAAAAAAACCACGGTTAGGTGGTATATACAATTATGGACGGGCTGCCGAGTGCCGACACAGAGGTAGCCACAGCCGTGAACTACCGCACTGTACTGTGTCTGCTGCTAATATATAGACTGGTTGATAAAGAGATAGTATACTCGTAACTAGTATGTATGTATAAAGAAAGAAAAAAAAACCACGGTTAGGTGGTATATACAATTATGGACGGGCTGCCGAGTGCCGACACAGAGGTAGCCACAGCCGTGAACTACCGCACTGTACTGTGTCTGCTGCTAATATAGACTGGTTGATAAAGAGATAGTAAACTCGTAACTAGTATGTATGTATAAAGAAAGAAAAAAAAACCACGGTTAGGTGGTATATACAATTATGGACGGGCTGCCGAGTGCCGACACAGAGGTAGCCACAGCCGTGAACTACCGCACTGTACTGTGTCTGCTGCTAATATAGACTGGTTGATAAAGAGATAGTATACTCGTAACTAGTATGACTATAAAGAAAGAAAAAAAAACCACGGTTAGGTGGTATATACAATTATGGACGGGCTGCCGAGTGCCGACACAGAGGTAGCCACAGCCGTGAACTACCGCACTGTACTGTGTCTGCTGCTAATATAGACTGGTTGATAAAGAGATAGTATACTACTAATATTATATATACTGGTGGTCAGGTCACTGGTCACTAGTCACACTGGCAGTGGCACTCCTGCAGCAAAAGTGTGCACTGTTTAATTTTAATATAATATTATGTACTCCTGGCTCCTGCTATAACCTATAACTGGCACTGCAGTGCTCCCCAGTCTCCCCCACAATTATAAGCTGTGTGAGCTGAGCACAGTCAGATATATATATACATTGATGCAGCACACTGGGCTGAGCAGTGCACACAGATATGGTATGTGACTGAGTCACTGTGTGTATCGTTTTTTTCAGGCAGAGAACGGATATATTAAATAAAACAAACAACTGCACTGTCTGGTGGTCACTGTGGTCGTCAGTCACTAAACTCTGCACTCTCTTCTACAGTATCACAGCCTCAGGTCAATCTCTCTCTCTCTCTCTCAACCCTAATCTAAATGGAGAGGACGCCAGCCACATCCTCTCCCTATCAATCTCAATGCACGTGTGAAAATGGCGGCGACGCGCGGCTCCTTATATAGAATCCGAGTCTCGCGAGAATCCGACAGCGTCATGATGACGTTCGGGCGCGCTCGGGTTAACCGAGCAAGGCGGGAGGATCCGAGTCTGCTCGGACCCGTGAAAAAAACATGAAGTTCGTGCGGGTTCGGATTCAGAGAAACCGAACCCGCTCATCTCTAGTAGAATCTACTCAGAATGATGTTGTTGGACTTAATCCTGTTAGGGTAATAGCAGTGCCAAATGGGAAAACTGACACTTCGGGGGCAACTCCTGTCAGGAACATCGCCATGCACTGTCCCTTTTCCCGAGCAGAATTAAGATCAATGATGTCTGAATTCCCTGATCCTAGGAAAGACTTAGTTGCATGTCAAAAGTATATTAGGGAGCTAGGAAATTCTGCAGAGCCAAATAACAAAGATTGGAGGACAGTTTTAAGGGCATGTTTACCCCCCAGTGTTGATCCGTTAAAGTTTATCGCTGATTGCAAGTTAGATGAGGAGGTACCACTAACAGACGAGTATAATCAGGATAATGTAAAGAGAATCAACTTACAGTTAGGGGTATATTTTCCTGCAGTAGTAAAGTGGAATAAAATCTTTACAATAAAACAAAAAGAAGGTGAATCCACACCAGAGTATTTTCACCGGGCTCTGCAGGATATGGCTAGGTACACTGGTATAGATGACATTAAAACAAATGTACACCACAGGGAAGTAGCTGTTGCAGTATTAATGGACGGTCTAAAGGAGGTTTTAAGGAATAGAATACAAACCACTAGGCCTGATTGGAGAGGTATGTCGGTGGATGCATTGGGAGAGGCTGCTGCTGGGCATGATCGAAATATCATCAGACACAGGGAGTCACAGAGTGATAAGTTAATGGCTGTAAGCATACAGGCCCTCACTACCCGGCCACCTCAGCCCAGAACTGTGACCCCTGTGGGTAAGTCAAGAGGTATAAAATGTTATAGTTGTCACAGAGAGGGACACATGTCACGTGATTGTAAAGCAAGACAAATACAAAATTCATATCAACCCTATAGACAACGACCTGATCAACAACATTGGGATCAAGGACCAAAGGGGCGGAGCTATGAGCCACATGCAGGGGAAACAAAAAGGTATCCCCCAAGAAGAGACTGGCAAATCTCTGATAGTTTCCATCTACCCCCACCACAAGTAATTGCTGCCAGCGCGATTCAGGGAGGTCACCATACCCAATAGGGGTGTGGCCACACCTGTAATCTGCAGCCAGTGAAATTGATTGCAAGTCTTGGAAGTGAACCCGAGAGTTAGGAGTATACCCCGTAATAGAGCGCTTGCTACAACAGGGCATTCTGGTAAGAACATCCAGCACTGCCAATAGTCCCATCTTCCCTGTGAAAAAGAGTGGGGGAGGGGTTACAGGCTAGTGCAGGATCTAAGGGGGATTAACAAAATAGTTGAGAGTCAGTTCCCCGTAGTGCCAAATCCAGCTGTCATCCTTATGCAAATCCCTCCCACTGCGAAATTTTTCACTGTTATTGACCTCTGCTCCGCCTTCTTCTCGGTACCTCTGCACCCTGACAGCCAATATTTGTTTGCATTCACATACAGAGGAGTCCAATACACATGGACCCGATTACCACAAGGTTTCATAGACAGTCCAAGTATATTTTCACAGGCTTTGCATGATTGTTTACAGTCTTTTCAACCAGAAAGTGGATCAGTATTGATCCAATATGTGGATGATTTACTACTATGTTCAGATTCACTGGAAGCGTCCCTGAAAGATACGAAACAGCTTCTGTTTCATCTTTCAGACACAGGACACAAGGTTTCCAAAGACAAGTTGCAATTATGCCAGACTAAAGTAAAATATCTGGGACACTGTCTGACACAAGGACTGAGACACCTGACCGCTGATAGAATTCAAGCAATTCGAGACATGACTCTGCCACAAACCCAGCAACAGATCAGAACGTTTCTAGGAATGTGTGGGTATTGCCGTAACTGGATCCCAGGTTTTTCCATTCTAGCATTACCTTTGCAGGAGATGGTCTCATCAAACAAACCTGATCAGATTTCGCATACAGACGAGTCTGAGACAGCATTTGAGAGACTTAAACAGTGCCTAACGCAGGCACCAGCATTAGGTATGCCAGACTATGGGAAACCCTTTGAGCTGTACGGAACAGAAAGTGCTGGTTGTGCGGCAGGCGTCCTAACCCAAAAGCACGGTGATGCCAGCAGGCCGGTAGCATACTACAGCGCTCAGCTAGATACGGTAGCGCGATCCCTCCCCACATGCTTGCGAAGTGTCGCTGCAAATAAAAAGCGAAGATGTAGTGCTAGGACACAACCTCACAATCCATACACCTCATGCAGTGTCAGCCTTACTAAATTCTGCCCAAACCAGACATGTCTCATCCGCACGGTTTACAAGGTGGGAATTAGCACTAATGGCCCCTGTAAACATCACCATAAAGAGATGCAGTGCACTAAACCCAGCAACGTATCTCCCAGGTGTGCCTGGACAGGCACAAAGGGTGGGGGATGAGAGGGATGGTGAAGGAGAATTTAGTACAGACACTGACTCACATGATTGTATGGAATATTTGACCCAAAATTTCACGGCAAGGCCTGACATCAGTGACAACCCACTGGAAGATGTAGATCTTACTTTCTACACTGACGGTAGTTGTCACAGACAGACGGACTCGGGAGACTTGTGTACTGGATACGCAGTCGTAGATGACCAAGGCACCATAGAAGCAGAACCGCTAGGCCCACCACACTCAGCCCAGGTTGCTGAACTGGTTGCCCTAACCAGAGCATGTGAATTGGCTAAGGGCAAAACAGCCAATATCTATACCGACTCTAGATACGCCTTCGGGGTAGTCCATGATTTCGGAGCCCTATGGCGCCTCAGAAATTTCATGACGGCAGCTGGTACACCGGTAGCGCATGCAGCCCACATCAAAAGGCTTCTAACAGCGATACAGGAACCTGACAGAGTGGCTGTTATCAAGTGTAAAGCACATACATATAGCCAAGACCCGGTATCACTTGGTAACAGCCGAGCAGACGAAGCTGCTAAGTTAGCAGCTGGTACCCCCAGACAGACAGACACCACACAACTGATGGTATTTAATACCGTCAACACACAGAAATTGTGTGAAATGCAAAATTTGTGTTCCACACAGGAAAAGGCAGTTTGGAGGGCAAAAGGATATGGCCAGGAGTCCTCAGGACTCTGGACAGATGGACAGGGTAAACCAGTGGCACCCAGAGCATACCTTCCAAGTTTAGCGGAAGCAGCACATGGGCTGACTCATCTAGGCAAGGAAGGGATGTGCAAGTTGGTAAGAGCATATTGGTGCGCCCCAGGATTTTCTTCCCATGCGGGAAAGAGGGCAATGACTTGCCTCACCTGCTTGAGGAAGAATATCGGAAAGGCAATACTAACAGAACCATCTCATATCCCACCTACAGGCGGCCCTTTTCAGGTAATACAAATTGATTTCATACAATTACCCCCTTGTCGAAATTTGAAGTATGTACTAGTGTGTATAGATGTGTTTTCAAATTGGGTCGAAGCATTTCCTGCGGCCACAAATACCGCAATGTTTACTGCTAAGAAAATTGTACAGGAATTTGTGTGTAGATACGGTATCCCTAGAATAATTGAAAGTGATAGGGGTACCCATTTTACAGGTGATGTCTTTCAAGGAATGTGTAAATTGATGGGAATTGATAGTAAGCTGCACACTCCGTACCGCCCCCAGGCGAGTGCAAAAGTAGAAAGAGTGAACAGCACTATTAAAAATAAATTGAGCAAAGTTATGGCGGAAACAGGATTGACATGGCCAGAAGCTTTGCCCCTTGTAATATACAGCATCAGAACCACTCCCAGGTCCCCTCTTAATCTGTCCCCTTTTGAAATTCTGTTTGGTCGACAACCGCATGTCATGATTAACCCCCAGGATGATTTGAAGTGTAACAATGAAGTGACTGTAAAGTATTTGGTTAAGATGAGTAAACAGCTAAGAAATCAGAATGACAATTTGAAGTTGGTGATTCCTGATCTGCCAGATAGTAATTGTCATGACATTGAACCTGGGGATTATGTAATGATACGGAATTTTCTACGCTCAGGTTGCCTTATTGACAGATGGGAAGGACCATACCAAGTCTTATTGATTAGCACGACAGCATTGAAGGTTGCCGAGAGAGAGACTTGGGTTCATTCGTCCCATTGTAAGAAGGTTGCTGATCCAGAGAGGTCCCGTGATAAAGAACAGACGGTAGAGGAAGTTGTATCACTGGAGTGTCTGTTTCAGGAGGACTGAGACGGCACCTGAGCATTGAGAATAATAAGATCGGAGGCAGTTGTCGATTCCCTGTTCCCTTTTATTGTTTTTCTCCACTTCCCATCCCATCTCCCTCAATTGTTTCTTTCCCCCTTCTCATTCTTCTCCATTTCCTCCTATAAGATGGACTTGCCCCAAGAGACTGTGATCCGGATTTTCCTGTTGACCATGATGTTGACCAGAGCAGTCTGTTCCGGCGAGAGTACCATGGAGGTCGAGAGAGGTTCTGGAATGGGTTCTGATGACAGAGATGGAGGCGTAAATTTCCAAGAACAACATAATCACCGAGTAAAGGCGAGTATCAGAAAACGATCTGGTAGCATTGACAATAGAAGGAATTGTGAAGGATTGTTAGCTGAAGAGAACTGTATCTGTAGACTCTGTGACAGTGTAGTTGAGGATGGGTGTATCAAGAAATGCCAATCCAGTTTTAATATCCACATGGACCGGCATCCATTGAGTGACTATCACTCCTTAATGGGTAAAGTGTTAAATCAGACAGATTGTTGGGTATGCTCTCAAGTACCTCAAGGCCATAGCAAATCAGGGTTAGTACCATTCCCTTTAACTATAGGGGAGGTACTTGAGCTAAGTGGTGGGAGGCCGGTGGACAGGAGGTTTAATATCTCCAGTCCTCCTAGTTTGAAGCTCCACCAATATCATGTGGATAGATCCCTAGTATGTTTTAACATTTCCAATCCCCGAAAGCCGGGAAATTGGGAAGTGTCATGGAATAACCAAACCATGACCTTTTCATACAGAGCCGATAGAATGCCTACAGATACAGAACTTATACGCCACATAGCCGGTAGTGGAAAATATTTCCGATATAGGTATACCCTAGGAAGTAGGATCATGAGAGTTGGAGAAGTATCACCAGGATACTGTGCACATATCGTACAAACTGATACGTGTACTAAACAGATGGGAGAATTAGGGTTAGGAGATTTCATATGGAAAATGTGTAATATGGTAATGTCCTACTCCGTCCCATATGTTCTCCCCGATGATGCATACTTCATATGCGGGAGGAAGGCGTATAAGTGGCTTGCCCCAAACTCAGAAGGGTTATGTTATATTGGAAAAGTACTGCCTGAGGCAATGACTGTATCCCACACTAAAATGAAGGATATTCACCGCAGTGCCCAAGCTCCTTATACTCACACTCATTACGAGCACATCGTTAAACGGCACCTAATAGAAAGAACAGAGCATCCGGCCTCTGACCTGATCCATGAATCCACCGGGATTCAATTCCTAATCGCGTTAGATATCACTCGTACCGCCAGAGGAGTGATAAATTATAAATATATATCTGCGCTTGCAAATTTATTAGACAATATCACTGAAATGTATGATGACACATTCAGGTATACCGGAAGGGAGCTCCAAGTTTATAAAACAGAACTGGTTCAGCATAGGATGATTCTCAATTATCTCACAGCTGTGACAGGCGGGTATTGTGTTACCCTAGCGACTCAGTATGGAATAAAGTGCTGCACGTATATTACAAATAGCACCGAGGACCCGGTCGAGGTCATAGACCAAAAGATGGACGACATTCTCCAATTAAAGTGGGAGTTCCGAAGGAAACACAATCTCACCCTTGCCGCTGTGGGTAATGAGCTGACCGGTTGGGTGTCATGGTTGAACCCACGAAATTGGTTCTCTGGTTTAGGAGAATGGACTCAAGGAATTATCATGGATGTAGGGAAATTTCTTTTGTGTATTCTGGGTGTCATCATATTGGTCGGTCTGATATTTAGATGCGTTCGGGTTTTAACAAAGTGTAAACGTAGCGCCCGAGTGATGAGTTTAAGAAGTGAAGATACTGTAATAACAACGACTGATTTGGTTTATGACCCAACGATAGAGACAATGTTGTGATGAAAATGTGATTCCACGGTCCGTTTCTTTCACCCGTTTCTCCTTTGTTTTCCTCCAAGGTACAAAGACATCCGCTTGGAAGAAGAATTTGACAACCTTTTACACAGACGACTGATGGACTATGCCATAGACCCCCATATCCCTAGTGACTTTAATTTTACGCTAGCCCAACACTTTTTGTAAGTCTATGGACATTGAAAAAGCTTTTTGCACACCGTTTATAGCAAAAGCATCGGGAGACTACAGTCAACATGTACATCGAGACAAGACAAGACACAAGACAAGACCTCAATCGGCAAATGTACATTAAACTCACATAGTTTATGACTGCATTTACCATAATTGCTCTTTATCTTCATCTCTACAACCTTCAGGTAATAACACACATAGTCGATAGGGAATATAGGCACAGATATCAGCACTCACATATCCCCCTATTCATGTATCATCAACTAAAATGTGCTCCCCCATTTTGTTGCAACCAAAAGCCGAAAAGAGCTCGGTAAAGTTTGACAGCCCATCCACAGACCCGTACCACGGGATAAGAAGGAATTCAAATGTATACTTCGCAATACCTCGAAGCTTGATTTAAGACACGTACGGCACGATGATACATGACCCCCCAAACATGGATTCATACACACATGCTTCTGCTATCTCACTAGGTCATACCCTTTTTCCTACCTTCTCCTCTCCTCCCCTACCCAATCATAGAAATGTATTATACATGACATATATTTTTCTCTTTTTGAACTGTTTTAGGAAGTGGCAGTTATTGGTGACTGCCAAAGGGTGGACTGTCAAAGTCAGAAAAATATCACGCTGCACATTGCCATATATGCACCTCATGCGTGTGCCCGCTGCACGTGCATGAGCCCTCCCGTGTGTGCGTATACTCGCGGTCGCGTGCACTCGCAGGCGCGCGGTATGCGCATTTACGGTAGAGTTTGTGTTCGTCTAGCGGGCGACTCAATCGTAACATATTTTAGTCATATAATGTATTTTGTAGATTATGGTCCCTTTGATAGAATCTGAAAGTTTAGTTAATATAGCATGTTCAGGGACAGAGAGATTCCTCTTTGTTTGATACGAAGGGTCAGACAGGGGTTACACAGTGGTGTTTAGTATCCATCGGAAGAGAATATAATTAGCAATATTCCGGTGTTGGTTTGAAGCAGATTACTCGCTCGTGCGTATAGTTATGGACATAAGAAGTTTATGGACATTTACTATATTTGCACTTTATTATCCATGCGGCGGGAAACCCAGTTTCCCTCCCACCTGAGCAGTTTGAAATAGTCACAGCCCACCTGTATGAACCAACCTATGACCTTTTGTTATGATGCGGAGACGGATTCCTGTGTCCAATGAACAATAAGAATGTAGGGACCATTGTATTGTACTATGTGTAAGTGTATATAAAGACAAGCCGACCTGGGCCAGCTCTCTACTCTTCTCAACGGTTCTCATCACTGATAATCGGGAGCTGGATATCCAGGAAGGCGCATGCGATTGTTCCCTTTGTGCGTAAGTTCTCTGCAACCATATTTATCTCCTATTTTGTTGTAAGCCATTCTCTCTCTCCTTCCCCCCTTTAAATGTAATTGTGTCTTAGTTGTATTTTAACGTGCAGTAACTCTGTTAGGTATTTTATGTTAGTTTGGTAGTGTATAACTTGTATTGTGTATTCTTTTGCGATTGAACGTTCATTCATTTCCTTAAAAGGTGTTAGACCCTTAGACCGGTATTTGCGTGTTTATTATATTGCTAAAGGGTTCTCAGTGCGTAAGAATCGCTCATACAGCCTTTAAACTAACAAGGTTACACTGTGTTGCATTTACACCTTATCACTGCACAAAGGTTTACAATTGAAGTACATTGTTTATGATACTGTTATAAAGGTTTAACTCTGTGAGCGTCAGCGCCGCTCGTGATCTCCTCGTGGTCTCGAGCGTCCGCTACGCTGATAGCGTATCATTACGTTAGTCGGCAGCCTATAGCGTGCTTGCCCTTACGCTTTAAGCCGTGAGCGAACGTGCCACTCGTGCGTCTCGTCCACGGCTACGCGTTTGTACGCTACGTGCGTACTCTTACGGTATTCCATACGCCAATTGCGTACTGTGTTCATTAACCTTTTAGAGTGTTTAATATAGGATATATAATAGGCATTAACACTCTTTTCGCACTGCACCTCCGGCTGCACTGTGACGACATGGCTGATGAAAGACTTGGGGGTCTGAGGTAACTTGTCCCCTGTGATCCCTCTTAATAGGGCTCCCCCTGACACCCCCTCCCTTTGCGGCTGCAGTTGCAAGGAGCCGGGCACATTGCAGTGAAGAAACTGAAAATAAACTACAGTTCCCAGCAGCACTTGCAAGGGCTGTAGTTTACTTTCAGTTTATTCCTTGCAGTGTGTCCGGCTCCTTGCAACCGCAGCCGCAGAGGAAGAGGGGGTTTTAGGGTGTTAAAGTGACTGTCCTGGCGCCCCCTTTAACTTAGCGCCCAGTTCACATGCCCCCTTAGCCCGCCCCCTATAGTTGCAGCAATGCCCTTTCACTGTAGATTCAACCATCCTACCTCTTTCCTGAGACCATACATTGTTCATCAGTAAGAATAACCTTTCGACAGAAGCATAAGACAAAACGCATACTCCAAGACACGGCTGAGGTTAGACAGAGAAATGTCCTGGTCCTTAAAATATAGTAATGAAACAGCTGAACCCATTTTTCTTAGTTACTTTCCAAATGTCGCACTTTGAAGAATAAAATGTCTTGGCAAGAATTACTTCATCAAACAGTTCATCTATATTTACTACTGTGCTGCCAAATATTTCATTCATTTTTGTAGCTGATGTTTCCATTTCGGGACATGTAATATCAGTATTGTGTATCCAGGGCTGTAGAGAGCTCGGTTTTCAACTTTTCTTTTTACGCCTCCAAAATTTGTGTTGCAGTTATCACGCAAAAAACCAACAACTTTGGACAAACCGGGAGGCGATTCAATTGTTCTACTCTGGGGCTGCCACTAGATGGTGCCCGATGGAGCAATTCAATTGTTGCTACATTCGGGCACAAATAGCCGTGGGGGGACACACTTCAGCTCGCTGCCTCCTGCGGTGGCAAACTGAAATATGCAATAAGTAAACTTCAGGGGCAAGTGCTGGATTTCTAATGGGGGGTTTCCAAATGCAGTCCGCAATCCAGGGCCGTCTTTTCGTATGGGCTCAATGGGCTCTTGCCCAAGGGCCCTAGGAGGACAAGGGCCCTAGGCTGACAGCTGAGGGTCCCCTCTTTCCAGGGGTACCAGATTTTTGAAAATCGGCCCTGGGGAACCAGAGATATCTGACTTGAAAGCAGTGGTCCCCTGTTAATTGCACTTCCCAGCCTAATATCTTAAGTTTTGTCTGACTTAGAGTATTTGTGAGGGTAGAAGCCAAAAGCTGTGACTCTCCCCTTTTGGTGGACACTGGCAGATTGTCTCTACTATGCCCAGAACCAGAGATATCAGCCTTCAAGCAGCTGGTCCCTGCTCCAGCTCCACACGTCTAATATGCAGTTTTAGATTTTCGTTGGTGAATTGCTTTGGCTCCTGAACTCTGATCCCCAAGTCCCTAGAACCTTCTGAAAGGTGGGACACTCTAGTTTTTTTATCCCATTCAAAGCTAAGAAATATATTTTCAGCAACTTGAGATATCTGCAGTCAAGCAAGCTGCCCTCCCACCGGAAAATGATAAATATTAAGCCCACTCCACTATCCACCCCTCCCCTACGTATTAAACACCCCCTAACACTCTGGAAGTCATGTAACAGGGCCCCTTCATTCAGCCCAATGCCCCCTTCTACAGTTTAGCCCCATCTGTGCAGTAAATGAGTAATTATTAGCAGAAATTACTGTTCCAGGTCCTACATGCTGAGCAGAAGATAGAACACCCCCTACCGCCCGCGGGACATCAAACCTGCCGCTGATAGCACCCCCCACCCCTACTGCTGGAGGATGGGTAGGGGGTCCAGTGCATTGCTGTGCCCAGGGGCCTACACTGCTGTTAAGACGGCCCTGCCGCAATCTCCCACTCTGCGGAACTTCAAAGCTAGTGTGGAAGTCTGAGGGAGCAATAAAAGAACCTTGTAACGTCCCTGGACATTAATGTACACATTATTTATACACTGTATATCATGTATGGAATACAGTATTAATGTTTAATGCTATAAATGGTCTATAGTATAGGCTGTATCAAACTTATTAAACTAATCTAAATAAAATAAGTGATTAGGAAAAGGTTAAATCATTTATCTCATAATAAATACATAAATATAAGAGAACCAGTAGGAGACAGAAGTGCACTTTCTAAGGGGTTGGGATCTAAATGCCGATGGTCTGGATACCGGCGGTTAGAATACAGACAGCGGCATCCGACAGGGGGAAGGTAAGTATATTTTCCTTCCCCCATGGCCCTCTAACCCTCCCTTCCAACACCCTAAACCTAAACTCGCCCTTACCCCCCCGCTCTGTACCTAAAACTGCATGTTATCTATTTTATACTATGTTATATACTGTATATTTTATATACATGGCAAATGAAAACGTCCTTTAATCCTACGTACATTTCGTGGTTTCCCCTGATGTCAGGGACAGAGGATCCGGTCTGAAGATCGTCAGTGTCTAGGTCGACAATGTTTAGGTCGACCACTATAGGTCGACAGTCACTAGGTCGACATGGATGGAAGGTCAACAGGGTTTCTAGGTCGACATGTGCTAGGTCGACAGGTCTAAAGGTCGACATGAGTTTTTTACATTTTTTTTCTTTTTTTGAATTTTTTCATACTTAACGATCCACGTGGACTATGATTGGAACGGTAAAGTGTGCCGAGCGAAGCGGCAGCGGAGCGAAGGCACCATGCCCGAAGCATGGCGAGCGAAGCGAGCCATGCGAGGGGACGCGGTGCACTAATTTGGGATCCCGGTCACTCTACGAAGAAAATGACACAAAAAAAAAGAAATCCTCATGTCGACCTTTAGACCTGTCGACCTAGCACATGTCGACCTAGAAACCCTGTCGACCTTCCATCCATGTCGACCTAGTGACTGTCGACCTATAGTGGTCGACCTAAACATTGTCGACCTAGACACTGTCGATTTGATGAACCACACCCCAGGGACAGCACGAAACCCTGAAACGTACGTAGGATTAAAGGACATTTTTCAAATATCACTAAAAAGCCTGCTGAGTGCCGCCTCTTCATTTGCCATGTATTGCCATGTATTGAAGTCACCATGCTCTAGGAGGGCACCACAGCCATTAAACTATTACCCTCTGTGAGTGGAGTGTCAGGCCTACAAGGAGCTACTGTATATATTTTATATACTGCATATATTAATGTTATTGTTGTCATGATCTGAGCCACTGGCCAAGAGGAGGGGGGTTTCCCACCCCTGCATTTGCCTTTGAACTTTGAGACGGGTGTGGATCATTAGATCGACAGTGTCTAGGTCGACAATATTTAGGTCGACCACTATAGGTCGATAGTCACTAGGTCGACAGGGTCAGAAGGTCGACATGTTCTAGGTTGACAGGTCAAAAGGTCGACATGAGTTTTCTATGTGGTTTTTTTGTGTCGTTTTCTTCGTAGAGTGACCTAGAACCCCAATTAGTGGACCATGTCCCCTCGCATGGCTCGCTTCGCTCGCCATGCTTCGGGCAAGGTGCCTCGCTCCG
Organism: Pseudophryne corroboree; assembly: GCF_028390025.1. NCBI lineage: Eukaryota > Metazoa > Chordata > Amphibia > Anura > Myobatrachidae > Pseudophryne > Pseudophryne corroboree. The sequence goes on along the minus strand of NC_086449.1, from coordinate 43,949,336 downwards.
CTACCGCTTTGCTCGGCACAGATTACTGTTCCATTCGTAGTCCACGTGGATCGTTAAGTATGAAAAAGTAAAAAAAAAAAGTGAAAAACTCATGTCGACCTTTTGACCTGTCGACCTAGAACATGTCGACCTTCTGACCCTGTAGACCTAGTGACTTTCGACCTATAGTGGTCGACCTAAACATTGTTGAACTAGACACTGTCGATCTTCAGACCGGATCCCCTTTGAGACACCTCTCCAAGCTCCAGCCTTGAGCTTTTGGCCATATTCCATGTACCATGTATCTTACTGTGTATCTTATATTGTGTGACCTGCTTTGTTGGTAAAGTTTTATCCGCCTAGCATCTGATAGTATAAGAATGAGTGTCTAAACAATATTAAGGGTCAGTTCTTGATGCTAGAACTTTTCTCATGTCGCATGATGTATCAATTGCATTTCTTTAAATAAAATGAGTGACTTTTGCACTTCAAACATTATTTTGTAAGCCTGATTATTATTGGGTTAATTCAGATTTCCATATTACCGGCCTTATTGATGCGGCTATGCATGCGGTGAGTGGCGGGATGTGTCACATTCAAAGTGCGCTGCTTGTTCTTTTCGCCCTTACACTGCAACATGAGGACACATTTTTTGGATAGTAGCACAGTGTGATGCATAAGGCAGACAAGAACTGCATCAAGGATCTTGTGGAAGTAAGGTGGCACCAGGTCAACAGTTCCCAGGAGGATGGAATTGAGGTTACAGATGGGGAGGCAATCAGTTTATAGGAGAACCTTTTTGGAGTTATCTTGGACTCAGTTTTAAATGCTGCTATGCTTGCGATGGCCGGTGGGATGCATCGTACACAAAATGCGATGCTTCATGCATCCCGCCATATAACTATACAGGTTGAGTATCCCATATCCAAATATTCCGAAATACGGAGTATTCCAAAATACGGACTCTTTTGAGCGAGAGTGAGATAGTGAAACCTTTGTTTTTTGATGGCTCAATGTACACAAACTTTGTTTAATACACAAAGTTATTCAAAATATTGTATTAAATGACCTTCAGACTGTGTATATAAGGTGTATATGAAACATAAATGAATTGTGTGAATGTACACACACTTTGTTTAATGCACAAAGATATAAAAAATATTGGCTAAAATGACCTTCAGGCTGTGTATATAAGGTGTATATGTAACATAAATGCATTCTGTGCTTAGATTTAGGTCCCATCACCATGATATCTCATTATGGTATGCAATTATTCCAAAATACGGAAAAATCCCATATCCAAAATTCCTCTGGTCCCAAGCATTTTGGATAAGGGATACTCAACCTGTATAAGGCTCCTAACCCCACCTAGCACTGTTATTAAAGTATTAACATTCACATTTAATACAGAGACTCAATGTTGCATTATTAACCACTACAATATATTACTACACCCATCCAACCCACATTACATTAATAGCCCCCACATTGGTAAAAAAAAAAAAAAGAGATTACATCTTAAATTAATTGAGCCACCTTCTGCTGCGTGGCCTAAATAATCATCATATCACATCATAGTTACATAGTTAGTGAGGTTGAAAAGAGGCAAAAATCCCATTGGGTTCAACCTGTATTGAGTTACGCAGTTCATATTATAATGCACCTGCTGAAGTAATGGTTTAGTACCAATTCACAGGGCTGCCATTAGAAATTATGGGGCCCAAGACTGACAAAATAGACAGGGACCCTCCCTACCAAAAAAGATTCTACTACACTGCTCCACCCCTATGTGATGTCATACTGTACATTTTGACGTTTAGTGGCGTAAGTTTATGCCAGTTGCCCGGAGGCAAGATAGACATATATACAGTGGGGCAAAAAAGTATTTGGACAGCCACCGATTGTGCAAGTTGACCCACTTAAAAAGATGAGAGAGGTCTGTAATTTCCATCATAGGTACACTTCAACTGTGAGAGACAGAATCTGAAAAAAAAACCAGGAAATCACATTGTATGATTTTTATACAATTTACTTATATATTCGTCTGGAAAATAAATATTTGGACACCTAACAATCGGCAAGATTTCTGGCTCTCACAGACCTGTTACTTCTTCTTTAAGAAGCTCTTCTAGACTTCCGGTTCCGGCGCCCATGTGAGAAGAAGCTGATTGCTGCAGCTCTCCTGCACCCTCGGTAACCGGAGCACACAGCGCCTCCCGTTCGCGGCTTTTCTCCGCACCTGGCGCACACTACCTGTGGGAAAGTGCTGGGGACTGGATGGAAAGGTTTCTGTCATCCCCCATGCCCCCTAAAGCCCAGAGATCGAGGTCTGAAAAACGGCCGGGGGAATCCAAGATGGCCATCGCACCTAGCTCACAAACGAGTCTGCAGGCTGCTGGCAGTATTAAACAGGCTTCTGCAAAACACATTTCTCCCTCAGGTGAGCCTGACTGTTCCCCTGCCTCTCCAGTGACTTATGCTGATGTAGTGAGAGCTGTTAGGGATGCCATGGAGCCTATCATGGATGCACATGCTGCTAAAATGCAGCAGGCAGTAAAAGACCTAAAATCCCAAATCAAGCAGTTATCTAAGACTGTTTTTACAAATGAACAAAGGCTGGGGGAGACTTTTCAGGATGTTGGGGATCTTAAGCACAGATATGATGAGCTCCAGAAATCTCACTTCCAGCTGCTGAACAAGGTTCCTATGATATTCGGACAGGAACTGTCCGTGTAGGGTAAGGTCTATTTCCCTTCTCCTAAGCCTGAGGAGTTGATGATATAAATCAGTCTCAGTCTCAGCTGGGAGTGTGTCAAAATCTAGTTGGTCAAATAAGACTTTGTCTGCATCATCGTCCGTGAGGGAAATCAGTCACACCATGTTCAGCCTGTGCGAGTAGATTGTCATCGAGAAATCACCTGGCTCCGATGCGAGGGCGCAACTAATAGTAGTTCCCCCTTGGGCTCCAGGTCACTTTGAGCATTCTGCTCCACACCAGGGGTGCACAATGACATGTAGTCCGACACTTAAAGAGCATTTATGATTTGACAACATAGGAAGAAACAGATACCCAGGGGCTTTAGGGTCAATAACATACCGACATTAGGTAGAAACAATCCCACTTTCTGCAGTCGGTGGTGTGGTGTCCTGAATAAGTGCTCCCTAGACTTGATGCTTTTGGTTATAGAGGAGGTCGGTATCGAGTTGAAGAAAGTTAAGGCTCAGATTAATATTTTCAACGAGACACATTTGGCCACCATTAGGAACGACAGGACCAACAATTTGATCGACAAATTGCAGACCCAGGTAGATACCTATAAAAAAAGAGATTACTGCTTTCAAACGCAGTAAACTCTCTACTGTTACCTCTGATTACCAAAATCATACGGTGTACAGGTGGCTGATTGGTGATTCCAGATCCAGTAGACCCCAAAGGCCCTATAGAACACGTAAACCAGGGCGTAGACAGCCTAATTCTTATGAAACAGCCTCCTCCGCATCGGCTTCAGAGACAGAATCCTCAGATAGCCGCCCACCACAAGGAACTTTTTTAGATCGCACGACCACAACCAGCCGACCGCCAGCCGCAAACCACGGAGGCCGCATCCAAGGAAGGGGAGACACATGGCGCAAATGCAGAGACAAGAACCTGAACTCGTTTTCAATCTATCTAGTAAGTCCCTGGATGAGGCCACACTAAAACTCCTCTCCAGAGGCCTGTCATTTGTCCCCACGACTCCTCACAGCCAGTGTCGATATATATAAATTTGGCCGCAAACTCAGACTACGGGAATTTTTCCCTACAGATCTTGAGAGAGATGGCACACATCTCCATAGGCCATCCACATTCGATCCGACCTCCTCTAACCCTAGCATCAAGACCTTTACCTGACTTGTTGAACACGAAGCACTTACACTCACCCCTAAAAAACGCTTTGACAACCTATCTAGCGCAGAACGTAAGGCCCTAACTGCGTTAAAGAAAGATACCAGCATTGTTATTAGGCCAGCCGATAAGGGTGGTGCAGTGGTGGTGCAGGATTGGGATGATTACAACTCAGAAATAGTCAGACAGTTGACCGATGAAATTACCTATACCTGTCTCCAGGGCAACCCCATCCCTAACATAAAAACTAAGGTGGACGACTTACTACACCTAGGGTTCCAATCATCACATATCGACAAACGCACATACGAATTCTTGACTGTTGACTTTCCAGTGTGCCCTATCATCTATACCATTCCTAAGATCCACAAGACTCTCCTACACCCACCAGGCACAGGCCAATCATTTCAGCCAGAAACTCGCTTTTACAAACACTGGCCATGTATACTTTCTTACAACCCATAGTACAACTCAGTAGTAGCTATGTGCGGGACACTTCGGATTTTCTGCAGAAATTGTCCAATCTACCTCCAGACTTGGACAATATTCTACTGGCGACAATGGATGTGTGTTCCCTATACACCATCATCCCCCATGATCAAGGCCTCCAAGCACTGGAAAGAGCATTATTACGTCAACCTCCTACCGGACCACCAGTGGGATTCCTCTTGGACCTAGCTAGTCTAGTCCTTAAACAAAATCACTTCTTGTATCGAGGAAAATATTATCTACAACATGAGGGGACCGCCATGGGATCAAATCTGGCACCGGCCTATGCGAACATATTCATGACCGAATATGAGCAATCATACATCCTGTCCAACTATGGGACTGAGATATTATTTTATAAATGTTTCATAGATGACATTTTTCTAATATGGAAAGGTAACAAGGACACATTTAACCAGATGGTGAGCTCCTTGAATGGTCTTGAAAGCCCGGTTAAATTCACTTGTCAGAGTGACCCATGTAACATCAATTTTTTGGACATAACTGTCACCCTGGTAGAGGGCCGTATCATCACTAGTCTGTATAGAAAGCCCACAGACAGAAATACTCTGCTACTCTCTAGTAGCCAATATCCACCAGCCCTAAAAAAACAACCTCCCAGTTTCACAATTCCTCAGGGTGATGCGGAATAATTCAGAAAAGGACACCACGGAGAGCCAATTATCAGAGATGACCACGCGGTTTATACAACGAGGCTACAAGAAGGAGATAATTGCCGGGTGTCTGCTGAAAGCCAGGAAGAAGTTTGCTGAGCCGACCACCAACACACAGGGCACAGCAACTACAAATCGGATGGCGTTTACTACCACATACAGTAATCAATCCAACAAGATCTCCAGATCAATCCGTAAACATTGGCCGATCCTTACAACAGATGACCACCTTAAACTGAAAAAAAGTACTCCCCCGATGATGGCCTATCGTAGAGCATCAAACCTGAAACAGCTGCTGATGAGACCCTTGATTGAACACAGTCCCTCCACGACACGTACATGGCTTCATGAACAATGGCCAGGTTGCTTTAAGTGTACAGGCTGCACTACTTGCAGAGGTATGCTCACAGGATCATCTTTTCCGCATCCTCACTCTGGACGACCGATAGCGATTAAATACAGACTACACTGTTTGACGGACCACCTTATCTATATCCTAACCTGCCCTTGTGGACTCTATTATGTCGGAATGACCTCCAGGCGATTCCGAGATAGGATGGCCAACCACAGAACCTCCATCCACCAAGCAATCACAACTGGCACAGCTACATTGCCAGTAGCTCGACATTTCATGACATCACGACATCAGGTATCGGACCTCAGATCGAAGCTTATTGACTGGATCCCCCCACCACCTCGAGGGGGAGACCATACCCTGCTGCTCAAGAAGAGAGAGAGTTCATGGATTTACAGATTGGACACTATTGCCCCCAGGGGCATGAATGAAAATAATCCTTTGTCAATTTTCTTGAAATAACCTTTTGAACCTTAATGTACATTAACATTCCTCCCTCGTACCCTTATAGACACACATTATGTTTTTCAGTGTTTTTAGTGTGATTAGTTTAACACCACTTTTGTAATAATTTGCACTTTTCTGTTATAGCACTGTACACGTATGCTAATCCTCAAGTGACCTCACAGGTCTCTATGTATACCCTATCCATATTGATTCCACTGGGATACCCATTATCAATGGGTTAACACATATGGATCTCTAAGCCCACTGGCCACTAGTTACCTACAAGAAGTAAATACACTTTGGACATTTACTCCTGCTACGTATTAGTGTGACGCAGCCCACTTCCGGTATCACCGGAAATTACGTCTGCGGTCCACTATGTATTTCAATTAGCTCTGACGCAAGTGGCGCCATCCGAATAATGTAAACCACCCTCTTTGGTGTACCCAATAATACATGTTCCCCTATGGTGCCCTATTCTTTAAGTATGTTAGTCAAGCCCCACTGTCCGGCTGTGTAGCGCGGCTCACTTCCGGTTATTACTGGAAGTGACGCCTGCGTCTCAGCATGCGTTCCGCCAGGCACATCACCTGGCTCCGGCGCGAGGGCACAACTAATAGTAGTTCCCCCTTGGGCTCCAGGTCACTTTGAGCATTCTGCTCCACACCAGGGGTGCACAATGACATGTAGTCCGACACTTAAAGAGCATTTATGATTTGACAACATAGCACGACTCACTTCCGGTATTACCGGAAGTGATGTTTGCGTTTCACCTTGCGTTCCATCCCTTCTCCAGTGGCATTGGAGGCGGGAATGGCGCCATTTCAGGGTATAAAATAGGGGCCTGTGAGGCTCATTCGGTGCTCCAGTTTCCCTACTTCATTTGACTTATGCTGCACTGCTGTACCAGATGCTTTTGTTGCTGTATACCTTGAAAAAGGTCCTGGTGTGGACCGAAACGTTGGACATTTCCTGGAAACTGTGAGATAGACTTTATAATAAAAACCCATTTTTTTGATTTTTGAAACTTTAATCTGGAGAGTGCTGTCTTTTCCACATAGAGGAGATACTGTATGTTTTATATATATATATATATATATATATATATATATATATATATATATAACAGGAGCACTCACCAGTCTTCACAAGTCATTTAATGGATCAAATTGTCAGCATAACAGAAGTGGTCACATCAACGTTTTGGTCTCATGTGACAAAGGTCTCACATGAGACCGAAACATTGATGCGACCACTTCTGTTATGCTGACAATTTGATCCATTAAAAGACTTGTGAAGACGGGTAAGTGCTCTTGTTATATCTGTATTCTATATTGGAATAGATGAGCCATGGAGACTCAGTCTATATCTGGATGCTACCCCAGCAATTGTTCTTAATACTGCAATAGAGTGTGTGTGTGTGTGTGTGTGTGTGTGTGTGTGTGTGTGTGTGTGTGTGTGCACGTGTGCGAGCGCGCGTGCGTGCGTCTAAAGAGAGTTTTGAAAGAAAATGTGCATATATACATATTTCATTATCATTTATTTTAAATCACACATTTCTTAGCAGTCATACCGAGGATTGGAATCCATGACCTGTTACACTACAGGCAGACACATTACTGATAGAAGCATTCTTAGGTAATTCATTCGAACTACTACTCCCAGCAGACACTGTTGCATTGGGCTTAGTTAATATAACAGCATTCCTAGGTAATTGTAATATTTTTTTTTTTTTTTAAAGTAGTGTGATCTGTTATTGTTTTGTACTTATGTGATGGTATCTGTCCCCCTCAGCATTTGTTTGTTTTAATTTTATTGCTCTCCTCACTGACCCTCTGTGGGTGATGGGTAGTGAGGTGTGGCCTTAATCAGGGGAAATGCAAACACTAGGTATTTGGTCTACATATTAAGGGATACACGGCTGACAAGCCAGGCTGACACAGATAGTGTAGAATTCAAAGTGGAGAAATATAAGTGGTTGTACTTAGCCTGTACTTAAACTGTACGAAAACTGAAAGAAAACAACAAGCACCAACAACAACTACAAATTTACTTCTTTGCAACTTTTAATGTATGTATATGTGTAATGATTGCCTTGTAATTGACATTGCATGTGTGGGGAAGTTGCACAGTGAAACAGTTTATTATTGCATGCTATCTGGTGTTTACCTCCTTTGATCATTTGCCCATTGTGGTCAGGGTACTATATCTTTACATTTACTGAGGTGTAGTCGTGGTGTACAGGACAGAGTGTGATTCCTGATTAGTAAAAAAAAAAAAAAGAACACTGAGCAATCATCTCCATACAGGTAATTTCAACTTTAAACTTGTCATTTATTTTGTACTGTCTGGACATGGCTACTAATAACAAATGCACAGAAAAAAATCTTAAAGCTATGTGTGCAAATGCTAGGAGCTTAGGAGACAAAATTCCAGAGCTATTTGCAATAATGACAAGGGATAACCTGGATTTTGTGGCAATTACAGAGTCATGGTGCAATGAGAATCATGACTGGGACGTAGTTATACCAGGATACAATTTATTTAGGAAGGATAGAATAGGAAGAATGGGAGGAGGGGTAGCAATGTATGTGAAAAAAGCATAAATGCTACTGTAATACAAAATATTGAAGACAAAACTGAGGCCCTTTAGGTCACCATAGAAACTGCAGAGAAGGACATTATTCACATTGGGGTGATCTATAGACCACCAGGCCAGGGGCAGGATTTGGACAGGAACCTATTGTTGGACATCACTAAAATGGCTTTAAAGGGAGAAGTCATAATCATGGGAGACTTTAATTTACCTGATGTAAACTGGGAGGGGTCTTTTGCTAGTTCAGCTACAAGTGGCAAATTTCTATATTCCTTACAGGGAGCATCTCTCAAGCAATTGGTGAGGGAGCCCACTCGCAAAGACTCAATATTAGATTTAATTCTTATAAATGGTGATAGGATATCCGACACACATGTGGGTGAGCACCTGGGATCCAGTGATCATCAAGCAGTATGGTTTAGTATAAAGACAGGATCCAACTCCTGTCACACAAAAACAAAGGTGTTAGATTTTAGAAATGCAGACTTTGCAAAAATGGGGAGATGTTTAAGTGAGTCATTGGCAGACTGGAGGAACTTGGAAGGAGTGCACGAGAGATGGGAAAAACTGAAAAGTGCAATACTAAGTGCAACAGACCTTTGTATCAAAAGGGTTAGGAAAAGCACCAGGAAAAGGAAACCAGTGTGGTTCACAAAAGAAGTATCAACTAGTGTAAAGGCAAAAAAGATGGCTTTTAGGAAATATAAACAGACTCAAAATAATAACGACAAAGAGGTGTATCTGGACAGACGGAAGGATGCTAAGAAAGTGATAAGACATGCAAAGGCAGAAGCTGAGGAGAAAATGGCCCAGTCAGTAGATAAAGGGGGCAAAACTTTTTTTAAGTATATAAGTGAAAGGAGAAAATCAAATGGAGGAATAATAAGACTTAAGGCAGAGAGTGAGCATTTGGTGGAGGGAGACAAGGCAATAGCAGATCACCTAAATAATTATTTTTGCTCAGTATTTACTACAGAAGAAGGTATGGGCCACAGTTAAGTTGCAAGGACATTCATAAAAATCTGGTAGATGAAAGTACATTTACAGAGGAGAAGGTCCTAGCAGAACTTTCAAAACTAAAAGTGGATAAATCAATGGGGCCAGATGGGATACACCCAAGGATACTCAAAGAGCTAAAAGATGTGCTGGTTACACCTTTAACAGAATTATTTAACCAGTCTCTAAGTACAGGTGCCATTCCAGAGGACTGGAAAAGAGCAAATGTAGTTCCGCTGCACAAGAGTGGAAGCAGGGAAGAAGCAGGCAACTACAGACCAGTAAGCCTTACATCAGTAGTGGGGAAAGTAATGGAAAAACTATTAAAAGAAAGAGTTGTGGAATATCTTAAATCAAACAACTTACAGGATCCAAAACAGCATGGATTTACTGGTGGGAGATCATGCCAAACAAATCTTATTGACTTTTTTGACTCTGTGACGAAAATAATAGATCAAGGGGGAGCTGTAGATGTAGCATATTTAGACTTTAGTAAGGCATTTGACACTGTCCCACATCGCAGACTGCTAAATAAACTTGAAAGCGTGGGGGTGGATTATAAAAATAGTTAAATGGATAAGAACCTGGTTGCAGGATAGGAAACAGACAGTTGTAGTTAATGGAGTGCAATCTATGGAGGGAAATGTTACCAGTGGAGTACCCCAGGGATCTGTACTTGGTCCAGTTCTCTTTAATATCTTTGTTGGTGACATTGCAAATGGTATTGAAGGGAAGGTATGCCTTTTTGCAGATGATACAAAGATATGCAACAGAGTAGACACACCGGGAGGGGTAAACAAATGATTGATGACCTAGGTAGGCTTGAGAAATGGTCAAGAACGTGGCAACTACAGTTTAATGCAAAAAAATGCAAAATCATGCACTTGGGTCTCAAAAACCCAAAGGCTAAATATAGTATCAAGGGTACTATAATGGAAACTACTGAGGAGGAAAGGGATTTAGGAGTCGCTATTTCAAGTGACTTGAAGGCAGGAAAGCAATGCAACAAGGCAATGAGAAAGGCAAGTCAGATGCTTGGTTGCATAGGGAGAGGAATCAGTAGCAGGAAAAAATAAGTGATAATGCCACTGTATAGGTCATTGGTGCGGCCCCATCTGGAATACTGTGTCCAATTCTGGAGACCATATCTCCAGAAAGATATAAATACATTAGAGAGTGTACAAAGAAGGGCAACTAAAATGGTGCATAGCCTACATCCAGGGCCGGATTAACAATGGGGCGGATGGAGCTGCAGCTCCAGGCCCCCCATTGAAAATAGGCCCACAGCAAACTGGCACCACACCAAACTGGCAGCATTGACAGGAAAAAACTTTTTCCTGTCACAGACTGCCAGCGGCCTCCTCTCTCCTATGCCCCCTTCTCCGGCTCCAGCGCTCTCACCTGAGATGTCACGGATCTATTAACAAAAAAATGAAGACGTATGGTGCGCTAAAAGCTGCCCAATGAATACCAAGTGAGAAAGGTGTCACCTCACACCACAACAAATATCAAAACACAAAATATCACCAGGTTCTCTTCAGGCGCTTGATTAAAGTCTCTGAGGATATTTCTGAGTATTCTTTATTCAACACCAGTTCTTGCCCTCAGAAAGAAATAAAGTGCACAATAGTGAAGTACTGTCAATTTTAAAACCCAAATATTCTATAAATGAGGTATAATCCGTACCAGATGATAGTGTCTAAATAATAGACAATATGCGTATTATGAGAGAGAGAATATGGGTTATCCTTGAGTAGTCCTCAGTAATTCATCCGTCCATCACTCCATATGAAGGATTCTCATAAAAAAGGGGATAAGGGCAGATATAGTGTAATACTGCTTTCACGGATATATAAAACCAAATGAAATAATTGGACTCTCACCATAATATAGGTGTCACAAGGCAATGTACGTGGTACAAGAGGGAGGATATGAATTTTCCTCAAATGGTCCCCAATATTTCATCCACACATCACTCCATAGACAAGATTCTCATAAAAACAGAATAGGAACAAATATAGTGTAATACTGCTTTAATAAATATAAAAAAGCCAAATGGGATGGCTGGACTCTCACCATAAGATAGAAATCACAAGGCAGATAGAAAAATAAACCAGGCGTCCCCGGCCCCTCGCAAGTCCTCCTATGGGTCCTATCCAGACTCCCACTTGGTCACCATCCAACGCGTTTCAATACTTTGAAGTATCTTTTTCAAGGCATGTATTGTTCCTATTCCAGAGGATATCCTATTTATACCCCCATACTGATGACATCATCTCCCATGAGCAAATACCTATTTCCAGACATGGATACACCTATCCTCTAAGCATCCTATACTTAACACTATTAGACATCCCATCCCCTTATCCTTTCCAGACATTAGTGTTTCCCTCCTTGGCAGCAAATGTTCTGGTCTCACAAGATCTGTTTTTCAAGTTCCCGGTTTTTTAAGTGACGTCACATCCGCCGGGTGACCCGCATGTGCATCCTACTGTGACGTACTTCCGTTTCCGTCACTTCCGGTCACGGCAGATTCCGCGTCTACGTCACTTCCGGTCCCGGCGGATTTTGCGTTCCACCATTAGTTCCAGGATTTTCTTTGCATTCTGCCGCTCATCATATAGTAAAATGTCCTTTGTTGTTGGGGTAATTATTTCAAAAGGCAATAGTCATTCATTCTTCCCCCAAAGATAAAATCCGGCACCATATGTAAATAAAAAATAAATAAATACAGTTAAATTTACAAAGTCATAATTCATAAGTTAATACAATGTTCTTATAAAAACCATTTCAATTCGAAATCTTTATTGATGCCGTTAGGAATTAGAGTATTGTAATTGTATATTAGGGTCATCTCATTTTTAGCTAATTTGACCGCAATATCTCCTCCTCGGGCATCAGGAAGGACCTTCTTTAATACATAAAAATTCTTAATATGTCTAATATCACTGTCATGAATTTCTTTAAAATGTTTCGAAAGTGCATGTGTGTCTATACCTTTCCTAATGTTTCCCAAATGTTCTCCCAGTCTTACTTTAAAAGCCCTACCCGTCCTACCTATATAAAATTTGCCACATGTGCATTCGATGGCATACACGACATTAAAAGAATGACACGTTAAAAATTGGTTGATCTTGAACTTATTTTTATTGATATCAACCTCAACCATTTTTTTACCAAATGTGTTGGGTATTTGTCTGCATCCTACACAACTTCCACATCTAAAAAAACCTTTAGTTAAAATGTTACCCTGTTTGGGGGAGGTTGGGCACAAACTTTTTACTAATTTAGTCTTCAGATTGGGCGCTCTTTTGAAAATGCAGTTTGGGTTCTCAGGTAATTCCTTCCCTATAATCGGATCTTTTTTGAGTATCTTCCAATGTTTTTTTATAACCCTTTTTACCTGCTGATGTTGGGAACTGTAATTGGTGATGAAAGACCACTTAAAAGCATCATTATTTTTATCATTACATTCTCTTTCTGCTTTTTTCAAAAGACCTTCCCTATCCGTAACTTCCACTTTTTTAAGGGATTCTAAAATGTCCTGATCACAATATCCACTATCCTTAAAATTAAGAGACATTTCCTTCGCTTGGGATAAAAATACATCTTTGTCTGTGCAATTTCTTCTTAATCTCTTAAATTGACTAATGGGTATCGTATCCAGCCACCTTTTGTGGTGGCAACTTTCTATATCAATATATGTTCTAGAATCCGTTGGTTTAACATAATTTTTTGTCTTTATGACTCCTTGTTCAATATAAATGGTTAAATCTAAAAAATTTACCAGGGAATTGCTTTTTTCAAAAGTCAATACGATATTCGAGTCATTATTATTTAAATATGTACAAAAATTATCCAACAGTCACGAGCACTGACACTTTCAATCTTAGATCCTGGACTTCAAGAGTTTTTAATAGAAGGCATTGAGTTCATCTTATATAATAATTATTTCACTTTTAAAGGGGATTTTTTTATTCAAAAACGGGGTACCGCCATGGGCACCAGGTTCGCCCCTAGTTACGCAAATATTTTTATGGGTGCATGGGAAGAAGAGAAAGTATGGAACAACAACCCATTTGGGGCGAACCTGGTGACATGGCGGAGATATATAGATGACATCATTTTTATATGGGGTGGTAACATAGAAGAGTTGGATAATTTTTGTACATATTTAAATAATAATGACTCGAATATCGTATTGACTTTTGAAAAAAGCAATTCCCTGGTAAATTTTTTAGATTTAACCATTTATATTGAACAAGGAGTCATAAAGACAAAAAATTATGTTAAACCAACGGATTCTAGAACATATATTGATATAGAAAGTTGCCACCACAAAAGGTGGCTGGATACGATACCCATTAGTCAATTTAAGAGATTAAGAAGAAATTGCACAGACAAAGATGTATTTTTATCCCAAGCGAATGAAATGTCTCTTAATTTTAAGGATAGTGGATATTGTGATCAGGACATTTTAGAATCCCTTAAAAAAGTGGAAGTTACGGATAGGGAAGGTCTTTTGAAAAAAGCAGAAAGAGGATGTAATGATAAAAATAATGATGCTTTTAAGTGGTCTTTCATCACCAATTACAGTTCCCAACATCAGCAGGTAAAAAGGGTTATAAAAAAACATTGGAAGATACTCAAAAAAGATCCGATTATAGGGAAGGAATTACCTGAGAACCCAAACTGCATTTTCAAAAGAGCGCCCAATCTGAAGACTAAATTAGTAAAAAGTTTGTGCCCAACCTCCCCCAAACAGGGTAACATTTTAACTAAAGGTTTTTTTAGATGTGGAAGTTGTGTAGGATGCAGACAAATACCCAACACATTTGGTAAAAAAATGGTTGAGGTTGATATCAATAAAAAGAAGTTCAAGATCAACCAATTTTTAACGTGTCATTCTTTTAATGTCGTGTATGCCATCGAATGCACATGTGGCAAATTTTATATAGGTAGGACGGGTAGGGCTTTTAAAGTAAGACTGGGAGAACATTTGGGA